>NW_027203985.1:0-45418 GCF_024711535.1 Dipodomys merriami | reverse complement strand
TAAATGGATAGAGGAAATGGTGGGTGAATACAAATTGAATATTCAATATTATATATGTGAAAATGGAACCAGTTACCTTTGGGGTTTGGGGAATGGGTGTGGTTGGGAGAAATGATGCAAGGGTGACATTTATCAATATGCTTTGTGCTTCTAAACTGATGTGTTGAATTGAAACCCTTTTGTACAACTACTTAATGATAATATATACATGCAAACATATACCTATATATATATGTATAAAAATATTGTACATACATAAAAATATTGTAACTATTAAAATTGTTGAGAAATAAGGGTAAATGAATGAGTTCAAGCAGTGATGAGGATTGGATTTAAAGCAAGAACCATCCAATCAAACTACAGCAAGGACTGCAATTTGTCATGAGCCTGTTGTGAATCTCTCTGGGCTGTCCATGGTAAAGGCCTATATTCTCAATTACATTTGAAGCAAAATTTGCTTTCTAGCATGTGAGAATGAAATGGAAAATGCTAAAGGAAAAAAAAGTCGATAGTTTCAATTAGATAGACAAGTTGTGGGCTTGGATGTAGCTCAGTGGCAAAGCACTTGCCTAGCAAGTGCTATGTCCTGGGTTCGATCCCCAGTACCAAAAAAGAAAAGACAAAAAAGAAGACAAGTTGTGAGGCCGGGAAAGATGATGGCATGTTATTTAGATGAATTGATTTAAATCTTTTTTTTTTTTTGGGTCCGGTCGTGGGGCCTGAACTCTCGGCCTGGGTGCTGTCCCTCAGCTCTTCAGCTCAAGGCTAGCACTCTACCACTTGAGACACAGCTCCACTTCCGGCTTTTTTCTTTTTGCTTATGTGGTGCTGAGGAATCGAACTCAGGGCCTCAGGCATGCAAGGCAAGCGCTCTACCACTGAGCCACCTTCCCAACCCTGATATAAATCTTTTCTAGGACAAGAAACCAGGGTGTGTAAATGTAGGAGTAATGTGGGTGTGTCAAAGCAAACACCTAAATCTATAGGAAGAACTTTGAAAACACACCCTATTCTCCAAGAATGGAGGCACTGGCTAAAATGAAGTTTGGAGGAAAAGATCAGAACTCAATTATGTGCAAGTGGAAGATTGCTCAAGAAACAGTGAGGCCCCATGTTGCCACTAACTTGTTTATCAGTGTTCTGAAGAAAAACAGATCAAGTGGGATGGAAAGGGTTGGAGACTGAGAGGAATGAAGATAGAAGAAGAAGAGAAGATTATGAAAACTGGCTCAATTATAGTAGTTGAAAAAACTGAGGAATTACATGATCTACCATGAGAGCTGGGGAACCAAAAGAAAAAGGAAAAAAACACAGTTGTGCATCTTATGCTAAAGATAAGGACTGAGATATAGGTTTTCTAATGTTCATTTAATATTCCAAGGCAAAAAAAAGTCCTAGTTCAAGGAATGAGAAGAATTTGTCCTTAATTCATTCACATTTTGGGTGTACATAGACTCCTGTTGATTGGATAATACCTGCTAACTTTCACAAGCAATCATCTTTGTAGGATCTACTATTTCAATTTCTGACTTCTCGGCAGTTTCAAAATCTTGAGAACATACACAGAGGTATTTCCACGCCTTTGTCCACTCAAGAGTTCACACATAAAATTACATCACTCTATGATTTTATGTCCTCACAGATTCACTACTAACTTCCATGACCCTAATTTTTAGTAGGAAAGAATTTAGTACCTTAGAGAGCTTGTGACAGAATTTGGGCTAATTGGTATTCCTGAAAAATTTAGAAGGATGACAGCAAATTTAGGGATAGAGTTTTTTTTTGTAAAAGAAAATGGCATAAATTGGAAAATAATGGAAAACATTAGCAAAAGGAATTCTGGAACCACAAAAGAGACAGATTTAACTAAGTGAGTAGTTTTTTCCTCCAAAAAGAGTAGCAATCATTTTTATGTAGTTTAGAAAACATATCAATGTAAAGAATAGGGTTATCACACCTAGAAACAAGGATATTATTAAAGAATAATAATGCAATGACAATAACAGTATTTAAAGAATTATACAATAAAAATTCAAAGGGGCTGGGAAGGTGTCTCAGTGGTAGAGCAATTGCCTTGCATGCATGAGACCCTGGGTTTGATTCCTCAGCACCACATAAGCAGAAAAAGCCAGAAGTGGCCTGTGGGTCAATTGGTAGAGCATTAGCTTGAGCTGAAGAGCTGAGAGACACTGCCCAGGCCCAGAATTCAGGCCCCATGACTGACCAAAAAAAATTCAAGAATTACCTCTAAATTACCTTCAATATTTTTCATGAAATATTCCACAAGCTGTCACAAGCATGCATACAAATACATTTTCAGTTTAGTTTAAATTTAGACAAAGTGGCTTTCTGCAAACCCAGCTACTATGACCTATCTAAAAATCTAGAAATTGTTGCAAGAAAAGCTTGCTTTTCACCATCCTCAACTCTGTTCTCACCTCAGCTGCTGACTTTTTATTTTTGTTTAAGAAGCCATGCCATTTGGGGAATGGCTAGTTACATCTCATGTTAAAAACTAGAGTCCCCTCTTTCCTTTGACCTCTCCCCTTTTTTTTCTTTCTCAGGACTACAAAAATCAAAAGAAATGTTGAACTAGTGGGGCTGTGATTTCCCACTTGCACTCTTAGTACTGTTCATAAGAGTGACCTTGGAATTCTAAAGTCTAAAATGACTTGGAGGAAACTTTCCATGCAATATCACTTGATTTGTTTTCAGACACACACACAACCATCAACTAATTGAAACACTCCATGGGTTTATTTATTTTTAATGTACAATGAGTTAAATTAAATGGCTCTTTACATTGATCTGAGTGACTGTAGATTGGTAAAGAAATTCCCAAGTGTAGGGAGGAGGCAGTCACCTTGAACTTGATTTTTGGTGACAGTTCCAATTCCTCCATCCTTACATGATACTCCAGCTATGGAAAAGGAAAATTAGTAAACTTTCATATAGGTCAAAGTACTACTAGACATTGTCTGCTTCCTTAAACTCCATTCTCAATTCACAAGTGGAACAATGTAATTTTTTCTCTTTTTTTCCTGTTGTTTTATTTAATTAACTACTCTTTACAATTCTGTCATTAAAACAAAAAGTTAGTACTGAGTCCTGGAGGTTTAGCACTATGTAACACAATCCACAATTCCTGTGAATTTACATGGACCCATGTATGTTAATTTCAGAGGGAATCTCATTACTTAATGCAGTAAAAGCATGGCAAATAGTGGCATAACAAAACAATACAAATCTTGACAACTTTTATTTTAACTATCACAAACAAGTTAAGCCAGGCATCAGTGGCCTGCATCTGTTTTCCTTGCAGTTCAGGAAGCCTGGATCTAAGGATTGAGATTCAGCTTGAGCATGGAAAGTCCATGAGAGTCTTGTCTCCAACAAACAAGCAAAATGTGGGAAATAGTGGTGTGAATCAAATAGTAGAGCACAATTCTTGGGAGAAAAAGTTAAGGCAAAGGACCTGAGTTTAAGCCCTAGTACTTGGCCTCCACCTACAAAAAATGATAGAATAAATGGAATGTCACTTTATTGGTGAGATTCATCTACAGAAAGGATTTCTGTACCTGTGTCACCTTTAGGAGTTATGAACATGTAGATTATCAATGGATTAATTTTGTAATTACAAATAAAATTAGAATTTGGGACTGCTCTCTCAGATACTAAAAAGTTATCTACCATTATAATAGTAGATTTCAAAACAAATCTTAGGAGAAATGTGTGACTCCATCTAAGACATAAAATGTCCTGGAAGATAGAAGATAATTCAAAGCTGATGTATCATCACAAGAATGAAAATTAAGTAGACATCAAGAGAGTATCATACACTTTTTAAAACTTTTTCATTGTAGGTGAACACAACCATCTAATCTCAAAACCAGAGCTGATTATGTTATCATAGTATTGATCATACTGACATTATCATGATAATATTGATATTATGATAATATTGAGAGGGAATGATAGCATGGTAATATCACATGAAATATGTCATATGAAAAAATTCATGGTTCAATGTCAAAGAATATGGGCTTTTAATAATTTTACATATTCAATAAAACCAATAAATTTTCATGGAATTTTTTCTTATTTATTTTGTACTGATTATAAAAATCATTAACATTTCCTATTTCTTAACTATGAAATAATTTCTACCTGAATTCATAATTGAAGCTATTAATGGTTCAATACATACTACATCTCTATCCAAATTTAAACAAAATTGAAATTTTTGTCTGTGTTCAATAAAAGTCAGTGGAGCATGTAAAGTGGTGTTTTCCTAGAAACAAAAATACACCACATAAGGATTACAAAATGATTTTCTTAAATTAATTAGCTATGGTGCAAAGCAGACCATATATAGATATATACTGAGCGATTTTTTTCACAGTCTAGCATAGTAAATGCACACTTCTCCCCAAACTAGTACAATACTCCAGAATGGTTATTACATTGTTGGTGCAAACTGAATACTACTTATAAGTGAAGAATTAGAAAAATTAGGGCTGAGTCCATTTTACAATTTGCTAATTTGCTAACTGCTGATTCTGCTTCTGTAAACTTGCTTACGCTGGCACTGACCCTTCCCTTCCCAAAAATGAGTTAAGAAGTTTCAGGGACCAGATGCCGGCCCCAGGACAAGGTCAGTGGTCGTAGATAAAGAACAGACAGTACGTGTTCCTCAGTTCCCATTTAGAAATTCCCCAGACAGGACCTTGAGACAACGACCACCTGGCAAGACCACAAGCTAAGCCAAATGTCAACCAATCATAGGCCTGTAACCATGTAAACTCCCCCCTTAAACCAACCATGGGCCAGTCATTTTACAAAGAGTGTTACAAAATTTCCCACATGGCAAAGTGATTGTTGGTGTATATGGTGACCTTTAAATGGACCAATCATGGGATGCTTTGTGTTATGCGTTAATCTTGTGGGTTTTGCCTTTAAAAAGGGCTTGTAACCGCTGCTCGGGGCTCCCTGTCTGCTCGGGACAGAGAGTCCGTTTGCGCAAACGTCAAATAAACTCCTCTTGCTTATTGCATCTCCCGGCCTGGAGTCTGAGTTTTCTGGGGTGCCCTCCTGTTGACGAAAGTATCCTAGGGGACTAGGGTCTTTCATAAGGAATACTAATAGTAATGATATTGTGATCATTTCCAAGACTATTGGAGAATAATAAGACGGTTCAATATGCATCATTCTTGAATTCTTGCAGAAGTAGTTTTTAATTTTTTATCTGAAAAATAATAGCATGACATTAGGGAAACAAATATATGTTAGTTTATATAAACTTGTAGATATTTAATGGGCAGCATTTGTTTTCAAAGAAATTTTTGTTTTATCAATTTCTTCAGCTGAAATTTGCTTTTTTGCTAAAATATATTTGGAACCATAATTTTAAGTTATATGTCAACATGATTTCATTTAATATTTCATCTAGAAGAAAATCTCATTAAGACAAAAATAAAAACCTAAAGTTGCCATGAATGTAAAGCAGAAATAAGTGGAAAAGAAGAAGCATAATCAAAGCACAATGTGTGCATGTATAGAAATGTCCCAGTGAAATCCACTAACATGGATATTAATGAGTATAACACACTTAAAATTTGTTAATGATTATTATAGAAAACATGGCATGTATCTGATATTTTTCTTATTACCTGAGCCCTATTGTTCATGCACATGAATGAAATAATACAATTTTTAATAACGTATTGCATTTTGTCAATGAACTATTTTGAACTCTAAGAAATGAAGAAATATTGGTCCCAGTACAACAACAAATGGAATGTGAACTTGTGTCTGCCTGACAAGGCTAAAAGCTCTTTTAGACTTTCTCTTCTATCTCAGATAAAATAAAATCAGACCAGGATATTTCTATGAAGAACTACCAAAACTGAAACAACAAAATACAAAAGAAACATGTGAAGTAAGAGGCAGTAAAAAAAATGACACTGGAGGACTGATAAGAAACACAGAAAAATCTCACAGGTGTAAACTTAAAATAGAAGGAAAGAGACACAAGTCTGGGAGGCAAAGTCTGCAATGACTTTTTCTGAAGGCTAACCTCAGATTTGGGAAGAAATTGAGTCTCCATTCCAGATGCTAGGCAATTTAAAATTACAACATAACAACATAAAAAAGAGAGATCTATTTAGTTCTATTTCTTTTCTCCTTAGAATGTATTTATTCTGGTTTTTAAACTACATTGGATAGAAGACAAGGATCAGTGGAGGAGACGGGGAAAAACAAGTCGTTTAAGGATTCAGGTGGACCTGTTGCAACAATGAGAAGTACAAATTGTCATGTTAAAAACGAGCTTTACAATGTCGGTGGGGGGTAGAAAAAGGGGGAAGGATTGGGTGGGGGGGTGGGGGGAGGCTGGGAAGGGAGGTGAAGGGTAAACAAAGGAGGAAGCTGCAATGCTTGGTAAGAAATGTATGCATTATCCTGCCCATGTAATTGTAACCCCTCTGTACAGTATGTTCACTAATAAAATAAAATTCACACACACACACACACACACACACACACACACACACACACACACACACACACACACACACACACACACAAAGAAAAGCTCAGAAATGTAGAGACCTTAAGGCACTGACCCAAGTGTAAAAAAGTTCACAAACTACCATGAATTGTGGTTCATCCAGTGAATGTATTTTAAGCCACGTGACTCTGAACTATAAAGTGATTTCAGATGAGGAGTCTTTTGAGCAATAAGTAATTTGGTTGCTCACTGTAAATTGTCTTCTTTTAGAAATGAAAACTCACTCATTTCCCCATAAGTTATTAGTAGTTTTAGCATTATGTCTTTAAAGTTTTTAAGGAAAACAGGAATGAGGTAAATACCTTCTACAAAACAGATCTGTATGATATATTGGTCATGCATGTAGTCCCAAAGGTCAGAGAATCTAAATATGTTAGTCTGAGATGACTTCTTGAGGAAAAACAATGTCAGTAAAAACTACTGAATATTATGCTTAGTTTCTGTGGTTTTCTGGTACTCATTTATATGCTCAAATACATAATGCTTTAAGAATTCTTTATTATGTAATACATGCCTTTTATAGGAAGACCCAAAAGGGTTAAACAGTCCTATTATATCAAACATATATCATATCATAACCATATCATATAAACAGCACTAATATGTACATAGTCATTGATGTATGACTGTTTCTTACAAGTTTTAGCTTTGTAATTTGGGCAATAATTGTGAAAATCTTCAAGTTATATTAAAATCTATTGCTAACATTTCAAACTATAGGGCACTCAGTCTATCTTGGATATAGACATCTTGTTTATTTATTTATTCAGTACTAGTTCTTGAACTCATAGTCAAGATTCCAATTCTAGCTATTTTTCTGGTTAATTGGAAATAAAAAGTCTCATAGGTTTGTTTACTGAAGTTGCCTTCGAACTTTGATACTCGCATCTCAGCATCCTTAATGGCTAGGATAACTGATACGTGCCTTTAACATGGCTTCTATCTTTAATTTTAAAAGTTTACATTTTGAGCTATAAATGTCCCAATTTAAACAGACTATTTAACGTTATGTTAAGATTTTTAGATTATTTGCAAAGTTAAGAAACAATAGTATTTTTCAATGTTGCTTTAAAAGCTAATATACATTTATGCAGCTTGCATACACAATACATGCACACATCCATTCTTTTCCTTTTCCTGCTTTTTAAAAATAAAGTGTTATTTTTCTAAGGATCTGAAAGCCCATATAATTTTGAAACTGTTTTAGGGAGCTTTTCCATTATTTTTTTGCTTGCTAATTACTTTTCTTATCCAATTTCATTTGCAGTTTGAATAAATAAACTGTTACTTTCTGCCTGTGGGTTACTAGAAGAACAGACACTATGCAGCTGTAATAAAATCATAAATTTTTTTGAACAGGCAATTTCCAACTTAGACTTCCACACAGGGTTTTTAATTTCTAGGGTTAGAGAAATAAGTTTATTGAACCTTCAGAGCTTTATGCTAATTTATGAAGTTTGCATTGGTGGAGATTAAGGAAAATCATGATATGTTGTATTTTGACATTGTAAACTGTAATTTTAAGGACAATTAAAGTGATTATCTTTCATACTGCTTAATCTATATTTCAAATTTTGTAGAGGCAAGATTGGATTTTGTAGCAATAATTTTACTGTGTGTGCATCTCCCATTGCAAATCTTAAAGAAACTTGTATAATTTGAATTATTGGTCAAAATTATTTGTGTTCTTTTTCTCTTTTCATTTCAACTCCCTAGTAAGACAGCAGTACTTATTTCACAGTGAATAATTTCAAATTTTGAATTTTTGTTGGTTAAGTACTGACTAAACTTTAAATCTCATACAATAGTTTAATTGCATTTGTTTGATACAAAAATAAAATAATAAAATATTAAACGTGACAGCTTTATAAAATATATTCAGTAGTAATTTAATATTAAATTTAACTATGAAAATGCTTTTTTATACTTATTTTTAACTTTTCAGTTATACTTACTTCTGAAATCTTCACTGATAAAGAAATATCTGTAATCTAAAAATACTTTTTACAAAAAACTGGAGTCTGCATTAACATAGTACATTAGGTCCTTATTAATTTTTCTCAGTGAAACAAAAAGTAGTTAGACCCTCAAGTAAGTAAATGTATTCTAATTTTAGCTATGTAAAAATAAAATAAGTAAATATATTCTAGTTTTAGCTATCTAAAGATAAAATATTCTAAAATATTTTATAAGTACATATTTGAGCTGCAAAGCACAATTGAAGGTATCAAATTCCCTGAAACATAACTGAAAACTTATTTCTTGTTTGAATCCCCTTAGGTCAACCTAAGGGTACACACTGCCTCTTAACCTACTCATGGACTTTTTTTGCCTCTTTTGGTAAGTTTTCTATGGTACATAGAAATAATCATGCCCTACACATTATTTATGTTCAACAGTTCAGAGATATTTCACAAACCTCCGCTGGTTCTGATTTTAATAACATAAAAGTGCATGTAACTTCAGCATTTTTCAGGTACGTAGGCAGAAAGAACAAAGGTTTCCAGAGGCTATTAATACTGGAAGATGTTTATGGAGAGGGGTCAGACTCATGGGTAATTGTTGTAGAAATTCTTGGATAATTAGGAAAAAAATTGCATGAATTTTAACTTTGAGTGTCACCTAAAATAGGCTGATTGAAGTTACTTGCAAATTTTGAGAATTACAGCATTGTATTTACTACAATAAAAATAATGAATTTTGAAAACATATAAAGCCAGATATTTAACTTTTAAAGCCAGAGAGCTACAAAAGCTAATATGGCAGGTAGACAAAAAAATTACAAAAACAAGAGTGAAAAGAAATGATTATAAAGAAGCATTTTCTTTTCTGTTTTTTAATTGTGAAAATAACTTGCAGAGGGATAACAATTACATAGGCAAGGTAATGAGTACATTTCTTATCAAGCATTGTTGCCTCCTCCTTTGTTTCCACTTCCCATTCTGTCCCATCTCCCTGCCCCCCCCATGCCAACGTTGTAAAGTTTGTTTTTCGACATAAAGACTTGTACATCTCATTGTTGCAATAGGTCCACCTGTATCCCTATTTAAACAATTTGTGTTTTCCCTTCCCCTCTACAAATTATACCAACATCAAATACAGTGAAAACAGGGGTTATGTCGTGGGGGAGGGACATAAAAGCAACAAAGAGATCATCTTATAATTCTGTTAGAAACAATCACAAGAAAGAAAAAAATTTTGAGTCCTTATCTTGAGGTTCATTTCACCTAACATCAACTTATCTGACCGATTCTAACTGTCTCAGACATATCCTAGTAATTGCAAAAAAGAGAAACCATGGGACCTATGTTTCTTTGGGGTTTGCTTACTTCACTTAATATAATTTTTTCCAAGTCTTTCCAATTCCTAACAAATGGGGCAATGTTATTCTTTCTGATGGAGGCATAGAATTCCATTGTGTATATATACCACATTTTCTTGAACCATCTACTGAGGGGCATCTCTTTAAGTCTTTTTTTTTTTGGTCGGTCGTGGGGCTTGAACTCTGGGCCTGGGCGCTGTCCCTCAGCTCTTCAGCTCAAGGCGAGCGCTCTACCATTTGAGCTACAGCGCCACTTCCGCTCTTAAAGTCTTTATCCTACTTATTTATTGGGCAGTGGTTTCTTTGAGAATTTGTTGTTGGGTGATTTAATTTTTTGATTCCAGGTATATTTTATGTATGAGACCCTTGTCCGTTATATGGCTAGTGAAGATCTCCCAATCTGTAGGCTTTTTATTGATTAAAGAAGAATTTGCTCTATGTGGAGTCTTTTGAGGAATCGCCATACTACTTTCCAAAGTGGTTGAACAAGTTTACACTCCCACCAACAATGAAATAAGGTTCCCTTCTGTCCACATCCCTTCCAGCATCTATTGTTATTAGAGTTCTTGATTTTTGTCATTCTAACTAGGGTGAGGTGGTATCTCAATGTTGTTTTGATTTGCATTTCTTTTATGGCTAGGGGAGTTGAGCATTTCTTCATGTGTCTATTGGCCATCCTTGTTTCTTCTTCAGAGAAGTTTCTCTTTAAGTCATTAGCCCACTTATTTAACCCAGCAGTCCCACATTTGGGCATTTACCCAAATGTTTACAAACAAGACCACACTAAAGCTACCAACACAACTATGTTTATTGCAGCATTATTTGCCATAGCTAAGATATGGAACCAACCCAGATGCCCCTCAGTAGATGAATGGATCAAGAAAATGTGGTATATATACACAATGGAATTCTATGCCTCCATCAGAAAGAATGACACTGCCCCATTTGTTAGGCAATGGAAAGACTTGGAAAAAATTATATTAAGTGAAGTAAGCCAAGCCCAAAGAAGCATAGGTCCCATGATTTCCCTTATTTGCAATATCTAGTATATGTATGAGTCAAGCAGGAAAGGCCAGATAAGGTGATGTTATTTTAATTTTTTTCTTTCATGCATTTGTTTCTAACGCAATTATAAGATTATTTCTTTGTTGCTTTGTATGTCCCTCCCCCACAGTATAACCCATGCTTTCACAGTATTTGATGTCGGTATAATTTGTGGAGGGGAAGGGGAAAAACAAGTCATTTAAATAAGGACACAGGTGGACCTGTTGCAACAATGAGAAGTACAAGTTGTCATGTCGAAAAGGAACTTTACAACTTGGGGGGGAGGGTTAAGTGGGGGGAGAGGCTGGGAATGGAGGTGAATGGTAAACAAAGGAGGAGGCTATAATGCTTGATAAGAAATGTACTCACTATCTTGCCCATGTAATTGTAACCCCTCTGTACAGTATTTTCACAATAAAAATAAAGAAGCATTTGCTAAGAAGGACAAACAATCTAAAGTTCCAGCTATTTCCCCCCACGTACCTTAATAGTATTGTAATCTTTGTATTCATAAATGTAATTTGATAAACTTATTTTATTTCAATGCTTTATTATCTCATTACTCTTATTAAATCAAACATTGCATTAATATTACCTAATATCTTTCATTATTTATTAATTTTAGATAATCTTCCAATGGATATTCAGCAAAATATGTATAGGTGTATAATGTATCTTAATTAGAATAACTACTGCTATCATTCCCTCTATTCCAACTCCACCCTTCTGTTCAAGTTTTGTAGCTCCATTTTTGCATATATATTGAATATTAAGTATTATGTTTATATTCATCCCCCATTGCATTTAATTTGTCCCCTTTCCAAACTCATATCCCCTTTAGATAGACTTGTTTCTTGGTATTCATTTTGTTAAATCATCTGTAAATTATACAAAGGAGTTATGGTTGAATTTCTATGCTGTCACCCTTTTAATCAATTTATTTTAATTCTTTGATTCCAAAATAAATTATATATGAAAGTGAAAATTAGCTTTATTAATTGTTAAATACAAGAAACAGAACAACACTGATGTTTCAAGTAAATTTTAAAATGTTTTCCAGAAATTCAGGATACTAATTCCTTTACTAAAAAGCTCTACTTATTAATTACCAAAGGAAGACTACATAAAACATACTTATAAAATTATATACTACTAGATGCATATTTAATATGTAGGATGAAATAAAATTAGTGAAAAGTGTACCATATCTTATAATGAGTTTATGTGATAGTATGGCAAATATCACAGAAAAATAGCACCTTAATATCCTTTTATTCTTTGAATATTTAAAAGTAGTAAACCTTCTATTTGGTTGTAAGTCAAAAGATATAAGAAAACTGGGAAAATTTGTTACATAGCTGTGTATGTGTTTGTATATATATATGTGTTTGTATATATACGTATATAATATACTTTTTACTCTTTATGTTGTAATATAAACTACTTAAACTTGGACTACTAAATAAATATAGACTTTCTTACTACTGAAAATCATTTGTAGAATTTCTACTTGTTAACCATGGGCCTTGGAGGAATCTTTTATGTCCTACTGATCACATTAGTTCTTCCCATTTTGTGAGAAATTTTTTAGAGTTGTTATATGGAGTTTAATGGCTTCCCAAAAAATTCACATCCTAACTCCATTCTAACTGGAAATACACTGGACTATTTGGTTAGCGAAAATTACAGGTGCAAATTTAGTTTGATTGTTCATCAATTCAATTTAAAGAAAGAGGCTTTTCCTGAATTATAGTGGTGAGTCAATTAAATACAAGTATTTTTAAGTGTAAAATATCAGAACATATGAACAAAGTCTGTTATTCCAGCTTTTGGACTCTGTAACAAATACCCAAGTTAACAACTTTAAAAGGATTTATTTTGGCTTATAGTGTCACAAGTTTTTGTCTATTGTTTGCTTGATGTACATCTCTAGTGAAGGAGTAGCATGGCACAAAGACCTTGTGGTAGAGCAAAATTGCTAAGTACATTGTGACTAGGAAGTAAAAGAGATTGCCTGGCTCTGAAGGCTTCCTTCACCACCTCGTGTTCCATCCAGGCTCACAACCTACATGATTCTGTCAACCACATTCAAGATGTGTTATCTACCCTTAATTAATCATCTCAGAAAATTCGAGGCATCCTTCAATTGGATCAAATTGACAATTAAGAAAAACCATCACAAGGACTGAAGTTCATGATAATATGGAGAATGGTCAGACAGAGTCGCAATTACTGAAGAAGCATTAAGCCAATGTATCTACAATTTAGAAAGGCAAGACAACTGATTTTTGTGTCAGCCTCAGATACAATCAATCTTACTATACTTTCATTGAAACTTTTACATAAAAAAGAACCAAATTGTTTTAAGCCAGTTATTTTTGTCATAATTTGTTGCAAAAGTAATGCAAAACTAGTACAAAAGTAGATGAAGTTTAAAACATATATGCACAATTTAACAATGATAGTGCTTAAAATAAATGTATCGGGTCAAGAAAACTGCTAATGCTAAAGTGTGTCTTCAGTGCCTATTTAATCAAATACCATACTTGTTTTTACTATATAGTAAAGTGTTACTATACAGTAGAGTGTTAATTGTGCTTAGCCTTTTGTTAGATTTATTTATTTATGTATTTATGTTTCATTGTGGGGCTTAAACTCTGGGCCTGGTCACTGTCCCTGAGCTCTTCAGAACAAGGCTAGTGCTCTTCCACTTGAACCACAGAGCCATTCCAGATTTCTGCTGGTTTATTGGCAATACATTCTCGCGGACATTCCTGCCCGGACTGGCTTTTAACTTTGATCCTGACATCACAGCCTCCTGAGTAGCTAGGATTATAGGAATGGGCCACCGGCACCTGGCTATTAGATTAACTTTTTAAAAATGTGTCTGCATTTAAATTTTATATAAACAGAATTCACCAAAGATTGTTTTTAGTGTGCCCAGTATATCATCTCTATACTTTCTGTACTTATACTGTTTGTTGCATTCCATTCCAATGATAAATGTGTATATATTTTATATATGCACACAAATAACATACACACATAAATATATATGTATATATATATATGCCCATAAAATAATTTCTTTTAACATGGAACTCAGTTTTTTAACACTTCCCAGAGATTACTTTGCTAATCCTTATAGATTGCAGTTTACCAAGGCTGTAAGTAAGGCTGTATGAATTACTGGGATATATGGAGTGCCTTATCATCTAAGTGTTTATAGGACACAAGTGACTCGAAGCTCAAGGTTTAAGAATTGCCTGTCTCATCAAGAATAACTCCCACTGATCAATGTGTCATGGATGTAATAACATGACCTTGATCCTTGAACCAGAATATTGTTGAAAAAGAACTAATTTTAGTTAGTACACATTAGCAGTTATGAATGATGTCATTATCAAGACATTGGGAAGTAATTTCAGAAAATTTCTTATCATAACCTTAATCCTTGACGTAAAGGTAAATTCATAGGGTCAATTTTTTGCAGATTTATAGTTATTGTTCTGTGCTGCCTGCATAATATAACAGCCCTGGGACTACGGGCTTTCATTTTGCTCTCCTTATAACATCGGAGAGAATTGAATTAATATGCACTGGTTCCGTTTGAAAATTTCAGATCAGGATGAACCAGGACTTTAAAGGTCTATCACAATGACCATTGTTCAATGGAAGAATTTGCAATTTATTTTACTTAAAAGAAATCTTTCCTAAAGTGATAATTTAGTTAATCTCTCGATAGAAAAAAAAATTCCGGACTTATTTCCATAGCATTTCATGAATTCTATATCAATTTTGTGGGTCCAATGCTTTTTCTCTAAATTTTTTTCACTTAAATATTATCAAGTATTATAATAGTGTTCACATATTCACTGTATCAATACAATTCAAATACAATATTGGAGAAAGAACATAAGAGATAAAGAATGTGGGACGACAGGTACTTGAGGTCACTGTAGCCGACTGATTCTATAATGGTTCAAGGTCTAAGGATAAATAAGTATTGAGGCTAGATCACCTTGATCACTTTTACTTTGTGTTTGACTGTACAAGCTGATTAGGTGTTCTTTCTCTTGGTTGGATGCCTAGCATATATGTAAATATATATTATTTACATATGTTATATACATGATATGTTATAGATAAGTAGATGACAGAAATAGATGATAGATAGATAGATATGTATACATATATACATACATAGACATTTCCAAAATTGTTACACTACTCACAAATGAATAGATTGTAAGAAGTTCTCTAACCCTATATCTAGGTAAATATTTACTTCAGATAGCTTCCTATTTTGTCCCTGGATTTTCTAAAGTGATACATGTTATTATATAACCCTAATTTTGCATCATTAGAAACAATATTAAAGCCTGGTGACAGTGGATAGCATTTATTATTCTCGCCACTCAGAAGGCTAACACTTGGAGACTAAAGTTCAAAATCAGCCTAGTAGGATAGTTCAAGATATCCAGTTAACCACCAAACAGCCAGATATTACGCATCTGGAATAGAGTTCAAATGATAGAGCACCAACCATGTGCAAATGACACAAACAGGAGCATGTTTCTTAGTTTAAGCTCCAAATCCAGAATAAGACTGCAGATTCTGTTTCATAGAATTCTAAATAGTTTCTGATCATATTTCTTTATGTCCTTTACTTAATAGTATTGGGATAACTGTTTATATTTGCTTCAGATTTTTTCTTTTTTGCTTTTATTATGTTTTATGTTTCAGTTTTGTGTTGGTGATGTTTAATTGATGTGTTTCCATTGTGTATTACTCTGTGGCATTTACCTTCTTTGAACTGAAGGATTAAATTTTGATATTGTTAAAACATTCTGTTATTTCATTGTTAGCTTCATATATTGTATTTTCCTCAGTTTGAAAGGCTTTTCCTCTGTTGAAGTCCATTTCAGTTGTAGTCATCTAAATGAAGTGAAACTTTGATCCTATCAATGTTTCATCATTGAAAGCAAATTCCTTAAATAGTCATTAATAACATTGGAAATGCTCTATTTTTTGTCAGTACAATATATGCCTTCAGGGAGAGAACTGTTGTCACACATAGGGTCATATGCCTGTCTATCCAAGGATCACAAAAACCCTTATTAATACAGTGCATCTGGGTGACATAGCAGGTAGAGTCTATGTAAAATATGACCCATAGTACAGCCTTCAGTTACACCTATCGTGTCAGAAGACATTGTTATCCACTTATCTGATTATTTATCCTAAAATATTTCTTTCCTTTTTACACCTTTATACATTATTACAGCCCCCTAAACTTTCTTACTCCATCTTCTGTAAGGAATCAGTTCTACTGCAAGCAATAAAATAATGGTTCATTGGCCCCAAATCTTTTCTATATGTTAAATTTTGATTTTATTATCATTGCTAAAATTAACATAAAGGGCAGGAAAAATTACTTTCCTCTCAATATAGTTTAAGATTTTTCTCTTTCTTTTTATTGTTTACTTCATGAGAAACATTGAGTATTTAGTTTTGAGAGTGTTTCCAGCGTTTAAACTGAAAATCTTTTCTAAGGTAAAATATAACCTAGGGACGTTCTTTAAATACTCTTATTTATTTTCTTGTTTTGTTCTTTATTTAATTCTCAAATAATGAGACACATGGAAATATCGAACATAGATGGAGAGCTTCTATAAATAATAGAATTCATCAAGAGGGAATTGGTGAAGCTAATACTTGTAATCTGAACTGTGCAGGAGCTAATGATATCTTTGCTCCTCTGAAGCATAATTTTAGTGAGTATGAATTATAAAAGGCTCTCAGACACAAAGTTCATTAAAAACTAAAGAACTGAGATGTTATAAGATCAATTGGTCATTTGACTCATGCATTGCTAATGGATAATCTTATCATTTGCTTCACAGATTGGACCTATAGCTTTCAAAATTCAGGATGAAGCACATTTTTTAAAATTTAATTTTATTGTCATGGTGACCTACAGAGGTATTACAGTTACATACATAAGGCACTGAGTACACTTCTTGTAGAACTTATTACCCCCTCCCTCATTTTCTCTCACTTCCCTTTCCCCAATCCCCTCCCCCAAGTTGTACAGTTCATTTCTAACATATTGTCTTCTGAGTACAGTGCACATTTGTTTATTTTTATTTTATTTTATTGTAAATGCGATTGCAGAGGGGTTACAGTTAAATAAGTAAGGCATTTAAAAATTCTAGGTTTTGAATATTTTTCAACATTTTTTCATTTGAGACTTCAGCGGTAAATGATCTTATGTGTTGATGTCATTACAAATATATAGTAAAGAACATTTAGAATAATGCACTATTTTAGGTAAACATGAATGTCGCTTTTCCAGTCACAGAGATTTATCTCCACTACATCAGTTCATTCATGATTTAGAAACCACTTTTTCTTCCTTTTCTTATTTTTCCTTTTCTTACCTCTAGCCATCTTACTTTGTTCTCATTGAAAATAGGAATATGAAACAAGCACTGGAGCCTCATGCCTGTAATCTAAGCTACTCAGGAGGCAGAGATCTGATAATGCCTGTGAGACTCTTATCTCTAGTTAAGCTCAAAATACAGAAGCAGAGTCGTGGCTCAAGTGGTAGAACACCAGCCTTAGCAACGAAAAGGCTCAGAGACAGAGCTAAGTCCCTGTGAGCCCCAGGAATGGCTGGCACGCACATGTGTGAACACACACACACACAGAGAAAAATATAAAGAGCAATTCCATAGTATTGATTGCCTTTAATCACTGATGGGTTCTGAACAACATTGCCAAATATCTTCTAAGTATAAAATATAATGAAAATGATACTCTGGATTTCACAAAGTTGGTTATGCTCTCGTTTCATTGTCTCTAAATTTCTTCATCAAACTTCTTATAATCAATTCCACCATTCTGTCAGAGCTTGCTAAGGCATACAAGAATATTCAGATTTTTAAAAAAATCTATACTTTGTTTCTAGGACATACCTGTCCTTATGAACATTACTCGTGGAATATCACTCTACCTCTGGCAGAATCTTTTGTCACAAGACCTGAGATTGTGGTTCATTTCACCCTCCCTCTACTTCCATAGGCATGTTTTTTTCATCTTTCTTGCTACCAATATTCTCCTCTTTTTTAAGTTTAAACGGATAATTCCTCTGTTAAATGGCACTATCAAAATACCTACCTTGTATCTCAATGTGAAAATCTAAACAAGTGCTGAAAGTAAAAATATTTGAACCATTCTCTTTCATATTCTTTTCTCTCACAGTGTCCTAACCTTCAAAAATAGCAATTACCGTCTTTCTCTTGCTGAGGAAAAAAAATACTTGAATTTGTTTGTAACTTAATTTTAGCTTGAGAGAGTATTTTTTGGTTGTAAAATCAAGTTTTGTTTGCAATCAAACTTAATTTTAAGTTGTTTGCAAATTAAAAAGAAGGTTAGCATGGGATAGTTCATTAAAACAAAGTAGAGTTCAGTGTAGGTTACTTCTATCCCTTATTTAATAAAATAATCCTACAAGTTTCTTAAAGTTGATCTGACTTCTCTATTAGTATCTATGTGAGACTGATATTTACGTAAGATTTGGATGGCTATAGATAGATATATGTACATTCATAATGGGACTCTAATGGACATGAACATCTATTAGATTAAGTAAATACCTAGTATGAGCATATTCATTTAGAAGGGTTGAAGATAACAATACCGGTCCAGCCCATCATCCCAATCAATGGCATTGAGCAGATAAAATGAATGTCAAGGTCAGAATTGAGAATTGTAAGCAGGGAAATGCAATTCTGAGTAAGTCTGTATGGGATGACTCACAGGAGTATTGTATTTTTTGTTACACATATAAGACATTCCCAAAGCATTTTGACTCAGGAATATGCTATTCCAAGACCATAACAGAAAGAGCATTTAAGCATATTTGTTCACTCAATCACTAAGCAATTTCATTTTATAATGTTATTGTCCTATTTTTTGAATGCATGGTCCCTATTTGTTTAAATTTAATTTAATTTTGTTTGTGAACATACTGTACAGAGGGGTTACAATTACTATGGCAGGATAATGCGTACATTTCTAACCAAGCATTGCAGCCTCCTCCTTTGTTTAACCTTCTCATCCCTTCCCAGCATCTCCCCTCAGCCGCCCCTGCCCCCGGCCAATCCCAATACTTCTCCTCCCCCCCACCCCGCACCCACTTTGTAAAGCTCGTTTTGGACATGACAACTTGTACTTTTCATCGTTGCAACAGCTCCACCTGTATCCTTAAACGACTTGTTTTTCCCCATCTCCTCCCCAACTTATACTGACATCAAATAGAGTGAAAGCAGGGGTTATACTGTGGGGAAGAGACATACAAAGCAACAAAGAAATAATCTTATAAATGCGATAGAAACACACACATGAAAGAAAAAAACATTAAAATATATATCTAAGGGTTCATTTGCGAAACATCACATTATCTGACCTTTTCTGCTTGACTCATACATATACTAGATATTGCAAATAAGGGAAACCATGGGGCCTATGTTTCCTTGGGCCTGGCTTACTTCATTTAATATAATTTTTTCCAAGTTCTTCCATTTCCTAACAAATGGGGCAATGTCATATTTTCTGACGGAGGCATAGAATTCCATTGTGTATATATACCACATTTTCTTGATCCATTCATCTACTGAGGGGCATCTGGGTTGGTTCCATATCTTAGCTCTGGTAAACAATGCTGCAATAAACATAGTTGTGCTGGTAGCTTTAGTGTGGTCTTGTTTGTATACATTTGGGTAAATGCCCAAAAGTGGGATTGCTGGGTCATAGGGGAGCTCTATGTGAAGAATTCTGAGAAACCTCCATACTGCTTTCCAAAGTGGTTGAACAAGTTTACATTCCCACCAACAATGAAGTAAAGTTCCCTTCTGTCCACATCCCCTCAATCATCTGTTGTTGTTAGAGTTCTTGATTTTTGCCATTCTAACTGGAGTGAGGTGGTATCTCAATATTGTTTTGATTTGCATTTCTTTTATGGGTAGGGATGTTGAGCATTTTTCCATGTGTCTATTGGCCATAATTCTTTCTTATGCAGAGAAGTTTTTCTTTAAGTCTTTTGCGCACTTATTTATTGGGCAGCTGTTTCTTTGAGGATTTGTTGTTGGGGGATTTAATTTTTTGAGTTCCAATTATTATATTTTAGATAAGAGACCCTTGTCCGTTGTGTGGCTAGTAAAGATCTTCTCCCAATCCGTGGGCTTTCTATTGATCTTGCTAGCTATGTCATTTGCCCTGCAGAATGTCTGCAACTTTATGCAATCCCATTTGTCCAACCTTTCTTTGATTTGTTGTGTTTCCGGGTCTCTATTCAGAAAATTTTGGCCTGAGCCAAGGAGACCTAGGGTTTCTCGTATTCCATCCTGTAATGTTTTCAGAGTGTCTGCTTTGACTTCGAGGTTTTTGATCCATTTGGAGTTGATTCTGGTGCAGGGTGATATATTAGGATCTAGCTTTAGTTTTCTACAACTAGTTAACCAGTTTTGCCAGCACCATTTACTGAAGAGGGTGTCCTGGTTCCATTCTATTGTTTTAGCTCCCTTATCGAAGGTTAGATGGCTGTAGGTCTGTAGGTTCATTTCTGGGTTTTCAATTCTATTTCATTGGTCCTGAGGTCTGTTCTTATGCCAATACCAAGCTGTTTTGATTACTATGGCTTTATAGTATTGTTTAAAATTTGGTATTGATATTCCTCCAGCCGTGTTCTTTCCGTTGAGGAGAGTTTTTGCTATTCGGGTCTTTTATTGTTCCATATGAATTTTTGGATTGCCTCTTCTATTTCCTTGAAGAATGAGGTTGGAATTTTGATAGGTATCACGTTGAATTTGTAGATAGCCTTGGGAAGTATTGCTATTTTCACGATGTTAATCTTTCCAATCCAGAAGCATGGGAGGTTTTGCCATTTTTTAAGTTCTGTGTTGATTTCCTTTTTCAAGATTTTAAAGTTTTCATCAGAGAGGTCTTCACTTCTTTGGTTAAGTTAATTCCTGGGTATTTTATTTTTGTGGGGCTATTACAAATGGAGTTGTTTTCCTAAATTCAGCCACACTTTTCTCATTGTTGGCATAAAGAAAAGCCATTGACTGGGAAGATGGCGGAGGAGAAGCTGTAATCTGAACAAGCTCTCGCATAGAAAACAGTTTTAGAGTTCCAGTGAACAGTCCTAAGCCAGAGAATCACACCAAGTGTGCCATCACAGGACAGAGAGTTAGACAAGAGAGGGAAGCCATGGCAAAAAGACACATCTAAGTGCTCGCCAGCAGCCGCCGCGGCGGCGGCGGCAGAGTCGCAAGCGGCGGAGACCGCAGCCGGGGGCCATACCTGAGCACTCACACAGAGAGTCCGGGACGAAGGAGCCAGACGCAGCTGGCGAGCGGATTCTACTCAACACCAGCAAGAACCAACAAAGAGCAGACATTTTCATCCTGCAGCTTGCAGACCAGAGATGACCCAGGATCCAAGAATTGGCGTGAGTACAAGTCCAACGACCTCACTCCTTCTCAGGGAGCAGAGGAGGGAAGGCCACCACTTCCCCCCCCCCAGCACTGGTGATCTCCATCTTGGATACCTACAAAGCTCGGAGGAGCTGCCAGCTCCAACCCAGGCCTTGGAATAAAATGAGTCATTTAGCAGGTCACAAGAACTTAACGGCAAAGTGTCCTGCCAGACTCGGCTCCATCCAGGGAAAAGTCACCCAGCTCAGGCGCCAGCCATTGGAGTGGCTTCCCTCACTGGGTAACCAGAGCCAGAGGCTGCCCCTCCCTCTAGCAGCCTCAACAATCAATTGAAAAACAGAATCCCTGAGAACGGCTCCAGGCAGGGCTCTGGGACATTTTTTTTTGCACAAAACAGCCCCAGGAAAAAGCTACTGATTGTTGAAAGGCCTCAACTCTACCCAGAACATAGCCTCACCACTGCATCCCCCTCTTTTGTGATTCTCAAAGCAGATCACCCTCCTAGAAAACTAACCTGGGAGGGGGATCTCAAAATCTTGGGTAAAGCAGAGCATTTTTCTGCCTCTTCCAACAAACCGACTTAAGAAACCAATCAAGCCACAGGACCTCAAGCTGACCAGAGACTCCAACAAAAGGCTGGTTACAGACAAAAGGGAGATACAGGATTCTTCCCACTCCTCCCCCCCAAAAAAAAAATCAAAGGACTTTTTTTTTCTTTTTTTTTCTTCTTTTTTTCTTTTTTTGTTTGTTTTTTGTTTTTTGTTACCTTATATATATAAATTTTTTTTCTCTTCTAAAACATTTATTAATCATTAATTTTTGCCTCTTCTGAAAAAATAATTGATTTCCAGTAACTTTTTTTTTCTCCTCTTATAATTTTTATTTTAGGAATATGTGAATGAGCGTTTTCCTTTCTTTTCTTATCTTCTTTCTCTTTTTCTTTCTTTCGTAATTATCTTTTTGTTTTTTGTCTAGCTCTACTGAACTTCTGATCTTTTCTTCTCCCTTTCCCATCCTTAAAGTTTTTCACATCTCCTCTACGTCTCTCCCTTTCTCACAACATATTCACATTCCTCTCTAAATAGATGGTCTTTTACTCTGTTCATTCCCCTATCCCTCTCTTCTTTTTCATTCTCTCTCTACTTGCATCCTACCCAACCCATTTCCTGCATTGTGATTAGGACATAGTTAACTCTCCCTGTGCCTCCCCACACCAATCTATTCCTATTTTTTTACCCAAATTTCTCCCTAATCCTAATAATTTCTGGTTTTCCAACTTCTTTTCTGCGGTTCGAAGTCCTTTAAAATATTGAATAGATGTATCTGTTGAACTAGATTGTATCTGTAGACTATTGACTGTACAAATGCAAACTTTGGTTGATGGTTGCCTTAAGATAGTGTTCTAGCACAAAACTGGTCCTAACTTCATCTCAAACGGGCAGAGTAAGCCGGAAAAACACAAGACAAATGGCAAATTAGGGTATCTCAATTCCCAATCTTGATAATCAGGGGTCAGATCAGATAATGAACAATCCAGAGGAGAGTTCCCAAATAGCTCTACAAACACTGGTGGCAAACATGATAAATGAGAAGTTTGACAACCTACAAAGGACTCTCTATGAGCGTGATAGGGAGAGAGAGGAGGCATCCCAGAAGTTTATACAGGAATATCATAATCGTGAGGAAGCTACTCAAAAACTGATACAGGATTTGCGTGAACAACTTGAGAATACTCAAAGAGAAAGGGAGGAATGGCGTGAGCAGGCTGAACACTTAAGAGAGAACACTGAAAGAGAACTGCAGGAATCCCACGAACGTGAGGAAGCTAAACAAATTGTAATACAGGAATTGAGAGACCAGGTAGAGAATACACAAAGATCACTAAAGGCATCCATAGAATCCATTGACAAAGAACTGAAGGAAGTCAGGGAGACCACAAAGGGAATGCTGAATGGAACCCAACAGAAGGAATGGGAGTCCAAAGAAACCATATCCAATCAACTAAGTGATTTGAGGACAAACACTGAACACCAAATTAAGGAAGTAAAGAGATTATACAAGACCTAAAACAGAGCTTCAACAAAGAACTTGAAGCCATCAAAGCTGACCAATTGGAAGGAAAAGAGATAAAAAACAAAGTAGAGAGTCTTGACAGCAGGTTAGACCATGCAGAAGATCGAATGTCAGGGATTGAAGACAGCCTAGATATTATACAGAAAGAACATACAACCATCCAAGACAAGTCCAAGAAATGTGATAGATCTATCCAACACCTGGAAGACACCATCAGAAGGCCTAACTTAAGGATAATGGGTGTAGAGGAGCACCTAGAAACAGAAGTTAATGGTCTAGGAAATTTGTTTAACAGGATCCTAGCAGAGACCTTCCTAAACATGCAAAAAGATAGGCCTATTCAGATACAAGAAGCTTTTAGAACCCCAAATAGACCAGACCAGAATAGGACATACCACCGTCACATTATAATCCACACAGGATCAACTCAGACCAAGGAAAAGATCATTAAAGCTGTCCAGGAGAAAAGATTAATCACCTATAAAGGAAAACCAATTAGAATCACCTCAGATTTCTCAGCAGAGACAATCAAAGCAAGAAGAGCCTGAAATGATGTATGCCATGCATTAAAAACAAACAACTATCAACCAAGAATACTGTACCCAGCTAAACTCGCCTTCAAAACTGAAGGCCAAATGAAAATCTTCCATAGCAAAGAAAAATTAAAACAATACATCTCCACCAAACCAGCGCTACAAAAGATTCTTAAAGATGTCCTACACACAGAAAACCAACAAGACCACAATAAAGGCCAACAAACTGCACCCAAACTGAGAATCCAAGATCCATAGGAAGAACCCAGTTTTCGCAGCCCCCAAGAAGGTAGATAACATGGCAGGAACTCCCAAATAACTCTCAGTCCTATCTCTTAACGTTAACGGACTGAACTCTCCAATTAAGCGACATAGACTGTCTAGTTGGATTAAAAAACAAGACCCTTCTATCTGCTGCCTACAGGAGTCACATCTTGCCCGTAAAAACAAACACATTTTCAATGTTAAAGGCTGGAACAAAATCTACCAAGCAAACGGCCCTCATAAACAGGCGGGAGTTGCAATCCTAATATCAGATAAAATAGACTTCAAATTAAAATTCGTGAGAAGAGATAAAGAAGGTCGCTACATACTAATTAAAGGATCTCTCCTTCAGGAGGATATTACAATTCTAAATATCTATTCGCCAAACAATGGAGCACCAAATTTATCAAAGAAACACTACTTTCCCTCAAATCCCATATAGATCCAAAGACATTAATTGTTGGGGATTTTAACAGACAACTCTCCCCACTAGATAGATCAAATCAGCAAAAACTCAACAGAGAAACCACAGATCTAAACAGCTGCATAGATCAACTAGACATAACAGACATTTACCGAATATTTGACGCTGCAGCATCAGAATACACGTTCTTCTCAGCAGCACATGGAACGTTTTCTAAAATAGACCACATTCTAGGCCACAAAGCAACCTTGTCTAAATTCAGAAACATTGAAATTATACCCTGCATTCTCTCTGACCACAAGGGAATAAATTTAGAACACAACACCAAAAGCCACCAAACTCCGGTATCACATGGAGGCTAAACAACACACTGCTGAATCAAGTGTGGGTCATGGAAGGGATTAGAAAGGAAATGCAAATGTTCATGCTATTCAACAAAAATGAACACACAAATTACCAGCTCCTCTGGGACACAGCAAAAGCAGTAGTCAGAGGCAAGTTTATAGATCTGAGCTCCTATATCAACAAATTGGAGAGATCTGAAACTAGCAATTTAATGACACATCTAAACCTCCTTGAAAAAGAGCAGCAAGATAAACCCCAATCCAGTAGACGGAAAGAAATAATCAAAATTAAATCAGAATTAAATGAATTAGAATCCAAAAAACTATAGAATCAACAAAACAAAGAGTTGGTTCTTTGAAAAACTTAACAAAATTGACAGACCCTTAGCAAATCTTATCAGAAAAAGAAGAGAACACACCCAAATTAATAAACTCAGAGATGAGAATGGAAACATCACCACGGAAACAACCAAGATTCAGAACATTATAAGGGAATATTTCTCAAAACTTTATGCAAATAAGTTTGAGAACTTGACAGAAATGGACCTCTTCCTAGCAAATATTGACATACCAAAACTAAACCAAGATGAGGTAAACTATCTTAACAGGCCCATATCAAGCATTGAAATCGAAACAGCAATAAGAGACCTCCCAGCTAAGAAAAGTCCAGGACCAGATAGTTTTACAGGGGAATTCTACAAGGCCTTCAAAGCAGAGCTCACACCAATTCTCCTCCAACTCTTCAATGAAATTGAAAGAGAAAACTCACTACCGAACACATTCTATGAAGCCATCATAACCCTCATCCCAAAACCGGGCAGGGACATATCAAAGAAAGAGAACTATAGACCCATTTCTTTGATGAACATTGATGCAAAACTTTGCAACAAAATTTTGGCCAATCGACTTCAACAATTCATCCAAAAAATCATACAACACGATCAAACAGGAATCATTTCAGGGATGCAAAGCTGGTTGAATATACTCAAATCAATTAGTATTATTGATCACATCAACAGGAGCAAGAACAAGAACCACATGGTTATCTCAATAGACGCAGAAAAAGCATTCGACAAGATCCAACACCCCATTATGATGAAGGTTTTGGAAAAATTAGGAATCCATGGAACATTCCTCAATACAATAAAGGCTGTATATGACAAACCTACAGCCAGCATTATACTCAATGGTGAAAAACTAAAGCCATTTCCTCTTAACTCAGGAACAAGACAAGGATGCCCACTCTCTCCACATCTCTTCAATCTAGTATTAGAATGCCTAGCTACAGCAATAAGACAAGATGCAGATATAAAGGGGATCCAAATAGGGAAAGAAGAAATAAAACTCTCCCTATTTGCAGATGACATGATCTTGTATTTAAAGAATCCCATAGACTCCACTCCCAAATTACTCAAGCTGATTCAAAACCTTGGCAAAGTAGCAGGTTATAAAATTAACCCCCCAAAATCAATGGCTTTTCTGTATGCCAACAATGAGAAAAGTGTGGCTGAAATTAGGAAAGCAACTCCAATTGTAATAGGCCCACAAAAAATAAAATACCTAGGAATTAACTTAACAAAAAAGTGAAGGAACTCTATGATGAAAACTTTAAAATCTTGAAAAAGGAAATCAACACAGAACTTAAAAAATGGCAAAACCTCGCATGCTCTTGGATTGGCAAGATTAATATCGTGAAAATGGCAATACTTCCCAAGGCTATCTACAAATTCAACGCAATACCTATCAAAATTCCACCCTCATTCTTCAAGGAAATAGAAGAGGCAATCCAAAAATTCATATGGAACAATAAAAGACCCCGAATAGCAAAAACACTCCTCAACGGAAAGAACACTGCTGAAGGAATATCAATACCATATTTCAAACTCTACTATAAAGCCATAGTAATCAAAACAGCTTGGTATTGGCATAAGAACAGACCTCAGGACCAATGGAATAGAATTGAAAACCCAGAAATGAACCTACAGACCTATAGCCATCTAATCTTTGATAAGGAAGCTAAAACTAGAATGGAAGAAAGACAGCCTCTTCAGTAAATGGTGCTGGCAAAATTGGTTAACTACATGTAGAAAACTAAAGCTAGATCCTTATATATCACCCTGCACCAGAATCAACTGCAAATGGATCAAAGACCTTGAACTCAAAGCAGACACTCTGAAAACATTACAGGATGGAATAGGAGAAACCCTAGGTCTCCTTGGCTCAGGCCGAAATTTTCTGAATAGAGACCCGGAAACACAACAAATCAAAGAAAGGTTGGACAAATGGGATTGCATAATGTTGCAGAGCTTCTGCAGGGCAAATGACATAGCTAGCAAGAGCAATAGAAAGCTCACCGATTGGGAAAAGATCATTACTAGCCATAAATCGGACAAGGGTCTCATATCTAAAATATACTTGGAACTCAAAAAATTAAACCACCCAACAACAAATCCTCAAAGAAACAACTGCCCAATAAATTAGTGGGCGAAAGACTTAAAGAGAAGCTTATCTGAAGAAGAAAGAAGGATGGCCAATAGACACATGTAGAAATGTTCAACATCCCTAGCCATCAAAGAAATGCAAATCAAAACAACATTGAGATATCACCTCACTCCAGTTAGAACAGCAAAAACCAAGAACTCTAACAACAACAGATGCTGGAGGGGATGTGGACAGAAAGGAACCTTACTTCATTGTTGGTGGGAATGTAAACTTGTTCAACCACTTTGGAAAGCAGTATGGACTTTCCTCAAAAGACTTCACAGAGATCTCCCCTATGATCCAGCAATCGCACTTTTGGGCGTTTACCCAAATGTATACAAACAAGACCACACTAAAGCTACCAGCACAACTATGTATTGCAGCATTATTTACCATAGCTAAGATATAGAACCAACCCAGATGCCCCTCAGTAGATGAATGGATCAAGAAAATGTGGTATATATACACAATGGAATTCTATGCCTCCATCAGAAAGAATGACATTTCCCCATTTGGTAGGAAATGGAAAGGCTTGAAAAAATTATATTAAGTGAAGTAAGCCAGGCCCAAAGTAACATAGGTCCCATGGTTTCCCTTATTTGCAATATCTAGTATAGGTATGAGTCAAGCCGAAAAGGTCAGATAATGTGATGTTAGGAAAACGAACCCTTAAATATGTATTTTAATGTTTTTTTTTCTTTCATGCATGTGTTTCTAACGCATTTATAAGATTATTTCTTTGTTGCTTTGTATGTCCCTCCCCCACAGTGTAACACCCGCTTTCACTATATTTGATGTCAGTATAACATGTGGAGGAGATGGGGACAAACAAGTCGTTTAAGGATTCAGGTGGACCTGTTGCAACAAGGAGAATTACAAAATGTCATGTCAAAGCAAGCTCTACAATGTCGGTGTGGGGCGAGAGGGGGGTATGAATGGATGGAGGAGGCTTGGAAGGGAGGTGAAGGGTAAACAAATGAGGAGGCTGCAATGCTTGGTAAGAAATGTATGCATTATCCTGCCAATGTAATTGTAACCCCTCTGTACAGTATGTTCTCAAATAAAATAAAATAAAATTTTTTAAAAAAAGAAAAGCCATTGTGTTTTAGGGGTTAATTTTATAACCTGCTACTTTGCCAAAGTTTTGAATCAGCTTGAGTAATTTGGGAGTGGAGTCTATGGGATTCTTTAAATACAAGATCAAGTCGTCTGCAAAGAGGGAGAGTTTTATTTCTTCTTTCCATATTTGGATCCCCTTTATGTTTGCATCTTGTCTTAGCGCTGTTGCTAGGAATTCTAATAGTAGATTGAAGAAAAGTGGAAACAGTGGACATCCTTGTCTTGTTCCTGAGTTAAGAGGAAATGGCTTTAGTTTTTCACCATTAAGTAAAATGCTGGCTGTAGGTTTGTCATATACAGCCTTTATTGTATTGAGGAATGTTCCATGGATTCCTAATTTTTCCAAAACCTTCATCATAAAGGGGTATTGGATCTTGTCGAATGCTTTTTCTGCATCTATTGAGATAACCATGTTGTTCTTATTCTTGCTCCTGTTGATGTGATGAATAATATTAATTGATTTGTGTATATTGAACCAGTTTTGCATCCCTGAAATGAATCCTGTTTGTTCATGGTTTATGAATTTTTGGATGAATTGTTGAAGTCGGTAGGCCAAAATTTTGTTGAGAAGTTTTACATCAATGTTCATCAAAGAAATGGGTCTATTGCTCTCTTTCTTTGATGAGTCCCTGCCTGGTTTTGGGATGAGGGTTATGATGGCTTCATAGAATGTGTTCGGTAGTGAACGTTCTCTTTCAATTTCAATAAAGAGTTGGAGGAGTATTGGTGTGAGCTCTGCTTTGAAGGCCTTGTAGAATTCCGCTGTAAAACCATCTGGTCTTTGACTTTTCTTAGCTGGAAGGTCTCTTATGGCTGTTTCTATTTCAATGCTTGATATGGGCCTGTTAAGATAGTTTACCTCATCTTGGTTTAGTTTTGGCATGTCAATATTTGCTAGGAAAAGTTCCATTTCTGTCAAGTTCTCAAACTTATTAGCATAAAGTTTTGAGAAGTATTCCCTTATAATGTTTTGAATCTTGGTTGTTTCCGTGGTGATGTTTCCATTCCCATCTCTGTGTTTATTTATTTGGGTGTGTTCACTTCTTTTTCTGATAAGATTTGCTAAGGGTCTGTCAATTTTGTTAATTTTTTCGAAGAACCAACTCTTTGTTTTGTTGATTCTTTCTGTAGTTTTTTTGGATTCTAATTCACTTAATTCTGATTTAATTTTAATTATTTCTTTCCGTCTACTGGTTTGGGGTTTATCTTGCTGCTCTTTTTCAATGAGGATTAGATGTGTCATTAAATTGTTGGTTTCAGATCTCTCCAATTTGTTAATGTAGGAGCTCAGAGCTGTAAACTTGCCTCTGACTACTGCTTTTGCTGTGTCCCAGAGTAGCTGGTAATTTGTGTGTTCATTTATGTTGAATAGCATGAACATTTGAATTTCCTTTCTAATCTCTTCCATGACCCACTCATGATTCAACAGTGTGTTGTTCAGCCTCCATATGATGCCACACTTTCTTAGGTGGCTTTTGGTGTTGAGTTCTAATTTTATTCCCTTGTGGTCAGAGAGGATGCAAGGTATAACTTCAATGTTTCTGAATTTAGACAAGTTTGCTTTGTGGCCTAAAATGTGGTATATTTTAGAAAACGTTCCTTGTGCTGCTGAGAAAAACGTGTATTCTGATGCTGCTGGGTGAATTGTTCGGTAGATATCTGTAAAATCTAGTTGATCTATACAGCTGTTTAGATCTGCAGTTTCCCTGTTGAGTTTTGCCAAGTTGATCTATCTACTGGGGAGAGTGGTGTGTTAAAATCCCCAACAATTAATGTCTTTTGATTTATACGGGATTTCATCGAAAGTAGTGTTTCTTTGACAAATTTGGGTGCTCCATTGTTTGGAGAGTAGATATTTAGAATTGTAATATCCTCCTGAAAGAGAGATCCCTTAATTAGTATGTAGAGACCTTCTTTATCTCTTCTCACGAATTTTAATTTGACGTATATTTAATGTGATCTTAGGATTGCAACTCCTGCCTGTTTATGAGGGCTGTTTGCTTCGTAGATTTTGTTTCAACCTTTAAGATTGAAAATGTGTTGTTTTTACAGTCCAGATGTGACTCCTGAAGGCAGCAGCTAGAGGGGTCTTGTTTTTTAATTCAACTAGACAGTCTATGTGGCTTAATTGGAGAATTCATACCGTTAACGTTAAGAGAGAGGACTGAGAGCTTTTGGGAGTTCCTGCCATGTTATCCACCTTCTTGGGGGTTGCAAAAACTGGGTTCTTCCTATGGTTCTTTGATTCTCAGTTTTGGTGCAGTTTCTTGACCTTTATTGTGGTCTTGTTTGTTTTCTATGCTTAGGACATCTTTAAGAATCTTTTGTAGGGCTGGCTTGGTGGAGATGTATTGTTTTAATTTTTCTTTGCTATGGAAGGTTTTTATTTGGCCTTCAGTTATGAAGCAGAGTTTAGCTGGGTACAGTATTCTTAGTTGATAGTTGTTTGTTTTTAGGGCATGGCATACATCATTCCAGGCTCTTCTTGCTTTGATTGTCTCTGCTGAGAATTCTGAGGTGATTCTAATTGGTTTTCCTTTATAGGTGATTAATCTTTTCTCCTGGACAGCTTTAAGGATCTTTTCCTTGTTCCGAGTTGATCCTGTGTGGATTATAATGTGACAGTGGGATGTCCTATTTTGGTCTGGTCTGTTTTGGAGTTCTAAAAGCTTCTTGTATCTGAATAGGCCTATCTTTTTGCATGTTTGGGAAGTTCTCTGCTAGGATCCTGTTAAACAAATTTCCTAGGCCATTAACTTCTGTTCCTAGGTGCTCCTCTACACCCATTATCCTTAGATTAAGCCTTCTGGTGCTGTCTTCCAAGTGTTTGATAGATCTATCATATTTCTTGGACTTGTCTTGGATGGTTGTATGTTCTTTCTCTATAATATCTAGGCTGTCTTCAATCCCTGAGATTCGATCTTCTGCATGGTCTAACCTGCTGTCAAGACTCTCTACTTTGTTTTTTATCTCTTTTCTTTCCAATTGGTCAGCTTTGATGGCTTCAAATTCTTTGTTGAAGCTTTCTTTTACATCTTGTATGAACTTCTTTACTTCCTTAATTTGATGTTCAGTGTTTATTCTCAGATCCCTTATTTGATTGGTTATGGTTTCCTTGGACTCCCATTCCTTCTGTTGGGTTCCATTCAGCATTCCCTGTGTGGTCTCCCTGACTTCCTTCAGCTCTTCGTTAATGGATTCCATGAATGCCTTTAGAGATCTTTGTGTACTCTCTTCTTGCTCTCTCAATTCCTGTATTATTCTTTGATTAGCTTTCTCCCATTCGTGGGAGTCCTGTAGTTCTTTTTGAGTGTTCTCAGCCTGTTCACGCCATTCCTGCCTTTCTCTTTGAGTATTCTGAAGCTGCTCATGCAAATCCTGTATCAGTTTTTGAGTAGCTTCCTCATGCTTATGATATTACTGTATAAACTTTTGCATTGCCTCCTCTCTCTCCCTATCATGCTCATACAGAGTCCTTTGTATGCTTTCAGTCTTTTGATTTATCATGTTTGCCAGCAGTGTTTGTTGAGCTATTTGGGAATTCTCCTCTGGATTATTCATTATCTGTTCTGTCCCCTGATTATCAAGTTTGGGAATTGAGATACCTGGATTTGCCATTTTTCTTGTGTTTTTCCGGCTTACTCTGCCTATTTGAGATGAAAATAGCACCAGATTTGTGCTAGAACACTATATTAAGGCAAGCATCAACCCAAGTCTGAATTTGCACAGTCAATAGTCTACAGATACAAGCTAGTTCAACAGATACAGCTATTCAACATCAAACAACTATACGTTAATGGGCTACGAACTGCAAAGAAGAATTTGGAAGACCAGAAATTATTAGGGTTAGGGCGAGATTTGGGTAAAAAAATAGGAATAGATTGATGTGGGTAGGCTCAGGGAGAGTTATTTAAATTCTAATCTCAAAGCAGGAAATAGGTTGGGTAGGATGAAAGTAGAGAGAGAGAGAAAAAAAGAAGAAAGGGAATGGGAAAGAAAAGAGACCAGAAAAAAATAGAAAGGTAAAAATAAAATTATGTAGAATCGATAACAATCTGTATAGAGAAGAACATGAATTTATTGACAGAAGGGAAGGGAAATAAAGGAGATGTGAAAAACTTAAAAATAAAAATGCTTAAAATATTATATAGGTTTAAAGAGGTAGTACTGCTATTGAGGGATTTAAGTCTTAGAGGTTTTGACTTGAGCAATAAATTTGTGGATTAAGTGTGTACACAATAGGGGATAGGGCCTAATAGTCAACTACGGGTTTTCTTAGGATGTGCAGGACAAGAATTAAGTCACATAAAGAAGAACGAAATAGCGGAGAAGGTAAAAAGGATAAGAAAGGAAGAAGAAAAAGTTGAGAAGTTCAGTAGAGCTAAACAAAAACAAAAAGATAATTGAAAAAAGAAAAAAAAGAGATATAAGACCAAAAAAGAAAGGAAAACACACACTCACGTATCTCTAAAATAAAAATTATAAGAGGAAAAAAAAGTTTCTGGAAAACAATTTTTTTTGGCAAAAAGGGCAAAGATTAAAGATTTAAAAAAGTTTTAGAAAAGAAAAAAAATTTTTATACAAGGTACCAAAAATAAAAGATGAGAAGAAGAAGAAGAAGAAGAAGAAGAAGAAGAAGAAGAAGAAGAAGAAGAAGAAGAAGAAGAAGAAGAAGAAGAAGAAGAAGAAGAAGAAGAAGAAGAAGAAGAAGAGACAAAAAAAAAACTACTTTGATTTTTTTGGGAGGAGTGGGAAAAATCCTGTATCTCCCGTGTGTCCTTAACCAGCCTCTTGTTGGAGTCTCTGGTCTGCTTGTGTTTCTGTGGCTTGGTTGGTTTCTTAAGTCAGTTTGTTCTAACAGGCAGAAAAATGCTCTCCTTTACTCAGGATTTGACGATCCTCCTCCCATGCTAGTTCATTGGGAGGCAGATCTGCTTTGAGTATCACAGAAGAAGGGGATGCAGCTATGATGCTATGTTCTGGGTAGAGTTGAGGCCTTTCAACAGACAGTAGCTTTTTTGGGGCTAGTTTGTACAAACTTCACAGAGCCCAGCATGGGGCCATTCTCAGGGTTTCTGTTTACTGATTTTCAATTGCTTGTCGAGGCTGCTAGAGGGAGGGGCAGCCTCTGGCTCTGATTACCCAGTGAAGAAACCCACTCCTAGGGCTGGCGCCTGAGCTGGGTGACTTTTCCCTGGGTGGAGCTGAGTCTGGCAGGTCACACCGCCGTCAAGTTCTTGTGACCTGCTAAATGTCTCCTTTTATTCCAAGGCCTGAGTTGGAGCTAGCAGCTCCTTTGAGCTTTGTCAGTATCCAAGATGGAGTTCACCGGTGCTGGGGGTGGTAAGGGTGGCCATCCCTCCTCTGCTCCCTGAGAAGAAGTGAGGACATCAGGCTTCTACTCATGCGGAGTCTTAATTCCTGGGTCGTCTCTGGTCTGCGAACTGGAGGATGAAGATGTCTGCTCCTTGTCGGTTCTTGCTGGTGTTGAGTAGATTCCCCTCGCCTGCTGCGTCTGGCTCCTTTGTCCCGGACTCTCTGTTGCTCAGGTATGGCTCCTGTACTCGCCCGCTGACACCACAGCTGCGGCTGCCGCGGTGGCTGGTGGCAAGTGCTCAGAAGTGTCTTCTTGCATGGGTTTCCTTCTCTGGCCTAACTCTCTGTCCTGTGATGGCACACTTGGTGTAATTCTCTGACTTAGGACTGTTCACTGGAACTCTAAAACTGCTTTCTATGTGAGAGCTTACTTAGACTCCAACTTCTCCTCCGCCATCCTCGCAGACTCTCCCCATGGTCCATATTATCATTGCTTCCATAGACCATATTAATTTTTTCATAGAAATATGCTACCCCAATGTTACCACATTAGGACATACAATGTAGCTTCAATTGTCATTATGAACAAATACCTGAATAATTTTGTATTCAATTTTTGAATAAAATTATTTTTTCAAAGGTTGTAGTATTTCTAGAAGGAAAGATTTATTAGTGAATGGAATAGCTTATGTCATTAAAACTAAAAAGAAAGCATGCAGCATCTCGGGCTCACGTTTGTAATCTTAGCTACTCAGGTCTAAGGGGTCTAAGATCTGAGGATCACAGTTCAAAGCTAGCCTGCACAGAAATGTCCATGAGACTTTTATCTCTAATTAAACAGCAAAAAGCTAGAAATGTACGTGTGGCTCAAGTTGTAGAGCATTAACATGGAATAAATAAGCTCAGGGACAGCATCCAGATCTGGGTGTAAGAACCAGGACCAGCAAAAATGAAATAAAATTAAAACTAAATATAAAAGAAAGCAATGTATGAAACTCGACGACAATGGAATGTTTTCTTATGGTATTTTAATGAATATTATTTTAAGTTGATAAACTTAATATTTTTGTAATTGTGATTTTAATATTTGATTCAATAAGACACTGCAGTGTATATATATATATATATATATATATATATATATATATATATATATAGTATTTATATTTCAATGCAATTGAATGGCAAAGGTCATATTACCAAATATACAGGCACATAAAGATGAAGAGATATCCCCTAATTATCATTTTGTATGCTAAAACAATAGTGAAATAACTATGATTATGACATGATAGTGATTTTCAAAGTAAGTACTTACTCATTGTTTAGTTACCATGGACTTCAAGAAGAAAAATCAGCACTTCGAAATACTCAAGTAGATCTGCATACAAATATCTTCATATTTTGAAAAAATAGATTTTCTTTTATCAGATATCATAGGAAACTATGTAGACACTGAAGCCCAAGGCATTACCTCTGTGTTAATTTCATGGTATTTCATTTGTTTATTTATCTCTTGTGAATACATTTTAGCTGAATGACTTTTATATGTCAGGCATGGAATGAATAATGAAGCACCACCTTGCTTACCAACAACGAGCTACATTTACATCTATTCTTGTTTATGTCTGATTTATTTCAGAATCAGTGTGCGGGACTGTTGTCAGAGAATTAGTATAATACTAAAATGTCATTGGTGCTCCAAGAAGCGGTCAAAACTCTACTTTAAGAAGTAATATCCATTTAGATGTTGTGTTAACTATTCATCACTTCAACAGTGCCACTGTTCCTGTAGTTCAGGAATTAGTTCTGAAGCTGAAAATATAAATTTAAATCATTTCTACATAAGGATTAACTCTCTAATGACTGTCAAATGGGAAATCTGTGGAACTTCCTTTGGAATAGGTCATCGGTGTGTTCTTTCCTTCCAATTTCTAATCAAACGTGACTAACATCTTAGGGCAATTTTAGATTTGTAGATGATATGAAGTACTTATAGAAAAGAAATTACATATACATTCTACTCAGTTTATACTACTGTTGATAACAAAAATGAGTAAGATCACATTTGATACAATAAATGAATCATTCCTATTAGTGACACATGTGTCTGTAACGCATGTATCATCCAATATGTCACTTTTGCACTTAAAATGGTTAGACTGCCTAGGGTCCTCTGGCAGTGATATTCTCTCTGATTTCCTCATTAAAAAATAATACCAGACATTTTTGAAGAGTACTCCTGAAGAGTGGCATATAGTATTCCTTTCCTCAACACTGCCACTATAAGTGTGGTCTAGAAATGACCCATATTTAAAAACTGGAGTTATTAATGCTTTCTTCTTATAAGTTAAATCTTTTTTTCAGGGGCATCTTGTCTCTTCTTCCCAATTTGGATTTTATCCAATCATTTAGATAGCAGTAATAGGAACTCTTAGATAACTATTTTATATTTAGTCTATCATCAAACATTACTTTAAACTAACTTACACCAACTTTGGTTTTAGTAAGTTTTCTATTTGTTTTTGATTTCTCTTTCTCATATTCTACCACTGTGTACTCTTCTCTTATCGATAAATTTCTTACATTCTGGAAACCCAAAGTGCTGCAGGTTCATCCTGTATGATTTCTGCTACACAGTTTTCAATCCCAGAATCAGTGATTTCTGCAAGGATCCTTGATTTTAGTTAATAAACCATAATTGATGTTAGAATACAGTTATGCTCATTATTATCAGGATGCCATGTTTTTCGCAGGGCACATGGCCCATTAATAGGCCAAGGAAAAAGTTTAACTCAGGTTCACTCTGAAGTAAAAATAGCCACATTATACCCACATGGCAAAGAGTTTTTGAAATGCGGTCATTTGCAATGTATGGGTTTTAGTAAATGTGATTAGGTGCGATTGCATAGATTACTATTCTTTAGGGATATTTTATTTTAAAATGATATTACTTAATTTCAAAGGTTTTATAAAAGTTATTTCCAAACAACGAATTTAGGGACTGGGAAGGTGGCTCAGTGGTAGAGCGCTTGCCTTGCATGCCTGAGACCCTGGGTTCCATTCCTCAACACCACATAAGCAAAAAGAAAAAAGCCGGAAGTGGTGCTGTGGCTCAAGTGGTAGAGCGCTAGCCTTGAACTGAAGAGCTGAGGGACAGTGCCCAGGCCCAGATTTCAGGCCCAGGACCGAACCAAAAAAAAACATAAAACAAAAAACAAAAAACTGAAGGGATGATCGAATACATCAGACTACTTAAACCGATCCAAATTTTTAATGGGAGAGTAAGAGTCAACGCATAATTTTGTATAGTTGGGGACCATCTGACGGTAGCTGAATCAAGCCGATTATTTAATAATTGGATCACCCATTCTGCCAAGTACTAACAAGTGAAGTTTGATCAACAGAAAAAAGAAACGGTACTGTGTGCCAAGAGGTTATCATTTAAATCTTGTAAAGTTCATTGAAGGTCTGTGTGCTGGGACTTTCTTCTCCTTTGCTTTCTCTAAAGTTGCAAGTTCCTTTGATTCAAACTCCAGAATGAGTTTCCAGCTTACTCTAACAGAATGGTGACTGTGTGAACTTGATTATCTCCTCAAGAGGATATTACTTCCTCCTCACAACTGAGACAGCTGTTAGAAGGGTAGAACAATGAAGGTGGACTCATTAAACCTGAGTCAAAGTGGCTCCATCTTGCTCCTGGAAGGAACAATGTAAGCTAGCCCTATACCCTGACTCTACCACAGTGACTCGAAAAAGACCCCAGTCGTTTCCATGAATCTGGAATCTGGAACGCCTGCTAGAGGGGGTAGTACCAGATCCCATAGATAATATACAAGCTATAGATGAGAGTTTCCAATAGTATTGATCATAATAAATAAGGCCTTGCTTCAATTTAAAAAAATCACTGTTTTCTACAAGTGATTAACCAATTTTGCCAGCACCATTTAATGAAGAGGCTGTCTTTCTTCCATTCTAATTTTTTAAGCTCCCTTATCCAAGATTAGGTAGCTATAGGTACGTGAATTCATTTCTGAGTTTTCAATTCTATTCCATTGGTCCTGAGGTCTGTTCTTGTGCCAGTACCAAGCTGATTTGTTATTGATATTTCTCCAGCACTTTTCTTTCTGTTAAGGATAGTTTTTGCTATTCGGGGTCTTTTATTGTTCCATATGAATTTTTGGATTGCCTCTTCTATTTCCTTGAAGAATGAGGAAAGACTTGGAAAAATTATATTAAGTGAAGTAAGCCAGGCCCAAAGAAACATAGGCCCCATGGTTTCCCTTATTTGCAATAACTAGTACATGTCCTGGACAGGCAGAAAATGTCAGGTAAGATGATGTTAAGTGAAATGAAACCCAAGATAGTGACCCAAGTGTTTTTTAATTGTTGCTATTGTTTCTAATGTATGTATAAGGTACCAAGTGATTTTTTGTTAATTTGTATCTCCCTTACCAAAAGAATAACCCACTTTCACTCTATTTGATGTTGGTATAATTTGGTGAGGGGAAGGGAAAAATCAAATTGTTTAAATAGGGATACAGGTGGACCCATTGCAACAATGAGATGTACAAGAGGTTATGTTACAAATGAACTTCACAACATGGGGCGGGGGTAGGGAGTTGTGGCAAGAGGGGCAGGAAGGAATTGTAAGGGAAAAACAAAGGAGGAGGTAACGATGCTCAATAGGAAATGTACTCATTTCCTTATTCATGTAACTGGAACCGCTCTGTACAGTATTTTTACAATAAACATATATACAATAAATCACTCAGTTTTATAATGCCCAGGCGATATTGTGTGGTGCTTGTCACATACATGGAACTGGGGTTCAGGGGTCAACCTCCTGGATAGACTATTAGAATAGAGTGCCAATGTTCCTTCAAATGTCCCCATTAAGGAAATTATAGTGGAAGTAAAGCCTTTGAGACACCATAGAAACTGAGACTGGATATTGAGAGACTAATACTTGGGTAGAGTCAATTAAATATTCTCTCTGTGCATTAAATAAAAATGAATCTTAGTTAAGCTGTAAGGCAGGGAAGCCGGGAGTCAAGTGGTTTTATTCCCACTGGAATAGACCGCTTTCCCCATAGGAGTAGAGTATATAATGTCTCTCTAGGGATATGGAGTGTGGGAACTCATCTTCTGCATCCTGTCTTTGCTGATTCTGACACTGAAAAGTCTAGGACAACCCCCTTCCTAAAACTGAGCAGTCCCTTTACCCCAAGGCCATCTATACCATGACCCTCTCTAAGTCAAGAGGGGAAAGTTGGTATTTCTTGGAAATTTAGCTGGCAGCAGTGAGTGCTGATCCTTCGAGGGGAAAATATTCAGAGTAGAGTAGTAATGGTTGTCATAGTTTCCTTCTTCCGATCTTACAGGAAAACATTTGCTTTTCCCCACTATGTGCGAGGCTGGTGATGGGTTCCTTATATGTAGCTATAACTATGTTTACATAATTTTAGACTTAGCTTCTGAGGTACATTTATCATGAAGTTTTGCTGTATTTTATTAAATCCTTTTTATGCAGATTATTATGATGATCTGTGGCTCACATCATTCATTTGGTTGATGGAATATCTTACATTTCCATGTTCCCCATCATCCTAACATTCAGGGAAGAAATTTGGCTTGTGGTTTGTGATCATTTCAATATGTTTTATAATTTAGTTTTCTAGTGTATCAATGAGGACTTTTTTCATAAACACTTGTCAAGGACATTACTTCCATATTCTTTTTGATTGTATTAATGTCTTTATTTGATTTGCTTAACCAGGTAACTCTGGCATGATTAAATGGATTTTGGAGTACTTTCCTTCCTTAAATTCTTTTGGTTATATGGTTATATGTATATAGCTTTTGACCTCTTCTGCTTGTCCTAGACATAAACTAGTTATTGCAAATAAGAGAAACCAAGGGACCTATTTTTCTTTGAGTCTGGCACACTTCACTTAATATAATTTTTTCCAATTCTTTCCATTTCCTAACAAATAGGGCAATGCCATTCTTTTTGATGGAGGCATAGAATTCTATTATATATGCATATATATATATATATATATATATATATATATATATATATATATATATATATATATATATACGCCACATTTTTTGACCCATTCATCTATTGTGGGGCATCTGCGTTGGTTCCATATATTAGCTATGTAAATAATGTTGCGATAAACATAGTTGTGCTGGTAGCCTTATAATGGCTTTGTTTGTGATTGTTTGGGTAAATGCCCAAAAGTGGGATTGCTGGTCATAGGTGAGCTCTATGTGGGTCTTTTGTGGAAACTCCATACTATTTTCCAAGTTGAACAATTTACATTCCCACCAACAATGATGTAAGCAAAATGAACCCCAAGATAGGGACACAAGAGGTTTTACCTTTGTTGCTGTTCCTTTTAATGTACTTACAAGGTACTATGTGAATTTTTTTTTGTTTATTTGTATGTTCTTCCCCCATGGTAGTTCCCCTGTTCTCACTGTATTTGATTCCACTGTCCTGCATCTTGTACATACATTTTTCTAATCTGGGGAGGGGATGGGAAATAACAAAACGCTGAAATAAGGATACAGGATGACCCATTGTAACAATGAGATGTATAAAAAAGTATGTTGAAGATGAACTTTACAACTTTGGGTGGGGGAGAGCAGGGAGGAGTTGGGAAGGTGGGGAGGAAAGGGATGGTAGGGGAAAAGTAAAGGAGGGTATGAGAATGAAAAAAATTCCTTTAGAAGAGTTTGAGAAAGATTGTTGTTGACTGTTTAAATGCTTGATATAATTCTCCACTGAATCTATCTGATCCTAGATTTTACTTAGATGTAAGACTTTTTTTTGGTCGGTCATGGGGCTTGAACTCTGGGCTTGGGCGCTGGTCCTAAGCTCTTCAGCTTGAGCCACAGTGTCACTTATTGTTTTCTGAGTGGTTTATTGGAGATAAGAATTTCACGGACTTACCTGCCTGGGCTGGCTTTGAACCTCGATTCTCAGATCTCAGCCTCCTAAATAGCTAGGATTACAGGTATGAGCCACCAGCAGATGGAAGAGTTTCTGTGTGAGGGAAAATTATATTTCCTGTCTGCTAGATTATTACGATTGGTCTATATAAAATTGTTCATAATTTTAAAACATGTTTATATCACTTGTAATATCTGCTATTTCATTCTAAGTTTATTTGAATCATCATATCTCTTCTTTGTCTTACTTAATGATTGGCAATTTTATTTAATAATTTTCAAAAATGTGATTTTTTTCCTATTACATTTCCATTTTCTATTTTATTGTCTCTAATCAACTTTTTCTGTTACTCCCTCCTGTCAACAGACATAAGTTTTGTTCACTTTGTAGTTTCTTGAAGTATAGGTATAGAATTCTGCTTGAAATTTTTAAAATTTAATGTGAACCACTATAAACTTCCCATTTGTCTCCCCTTTACTGGATGCTCCTGTTATTTTGGTTATCATTAAATGTTGTTTCTCTTTTACATATTTATAGATATTTAATTTACCTTCTACTATTAATTTTGATTACTAATTGTGGTGAGAAAAATGCTTTGTATAATTCTAGACTTAAATAACTTAAACTTTCAGGTCTTTTTTATTAATAAGTTTTTTGTATTGTGAAAATACCATACAGAGGGGTTACAATTACATGAGCAAGGAAATGAATACATTTTTTAAATCAAGCATTGTTGCCTCCTCCTTTATTTTCCCTTACCATCACCCCCAAAGTTGTAAAGTTAGCTTTTCAACATAACATAGGTCCCACGGTTTCCCTTATTTGCAATAACTAGTATATGTCTGAGACAAACTCTGAGGTCTTATACATTCTTCATAGTGGAACTTGGGGTATATGATTTCTGCTGTTCTTTGTTGGAGCTTGTTTTGCATATGTCTCAGAGGTCCAATCCATTCTTACTGTTATTAATCCTTTCTATTTTCATATTGATCTGTCTAGTTACTTTATCTATGTCTGAAATTGAGATAGTACAGTCTCATACAATTTTGTGGCTTATTGCCTGAATTTTTAAAGTATTCCTATGTTTATCCCACAAATCTAAATATTATTATATTAAATACATATATTTATTTTTGTTTCTCAAAAACTTGACTTTCTTTTTGGAGAACTCAGGTTTGAACAAAGGGCCTCAATCTTGAAAGCATGTATTCTACAAGTTGAGCTAAAACAAATAGAAATACATCATTCTATTCTGCAAGCATCATTTGTTAAAGAGGGTGTCTTTCTTCCAACTATCTGATGATTTTGACTCACTTATCAAAGATTAGGTGGCCATAGGCGTGTGGGATCATGTCTGGGTCCTCAATTCTATTCCATTAGTCGTCAGCTCTGTTCATGTGCCAGTACCAAGCTTTTCTTATAAATATATCTTTTTTAACTTTTCTTTATTATTCATAATATGTATTAATATTGAGTATTTTATTGTGAAAATAATGTACAGAGGGGTTAGAATTACATGAGCAAGGTAATGAGTACATTCCTTATCAAGCATTGTTGCCTCCCCTTGTTTACCCTTAGCATGCCTGCCCATCCAACTCCCCTCCCCCAAAGTTGTAAAGTTCATTTTTCAACATAGCATCTTGTACAACTCATTGTTGCAATGGGTCCACCTGTAACCCTATTTAAATGATTTATTTTTTTCCTTCCCTCCCCAAATTATACCAACATCAAAAACAGTGAAAACAGGGGCTAAACTGTGGGGGAGGGACATAGAAAGCAACAATGGAATCATCTTATAAATATGTTAGCTTTTTTTTCTTTCATGCACTTGTTTCTAACATATTTATAAGATGATTTCTATGTTGTTTTTTATGTCCCTCCCCCACGGTACAACCTCTTCTTTCACTGTATTTGATGTTGGTATATTTGTGGAGGGGAAGGGCAAAAACAAATTGTTTAACTAGGGATACATTTAGACCCATTGCAACAATGAGATATACAAGTCGTTATGTCGAAAAACGAACTTTACAACTTTGGTGGTGGGGAGAGGATAAGGTGGGTGGAGGTATGGGGAGTATGGGAAGGGGTGGGAAGGGGAAACAAAGAGGAGGCAACAATGCTTGATAAGAAATATACTCATTATCTTGCCCATGTAATTGTAACTCCTCTGTACGGTATTCTCACAATAAAAAATTAAAATAATTAAGTAAATAAATATGTTAGAAATAATAGCAAGAAAGAAAAAAAATTGAGTCCTTATCTTGAGGCTCATTTCACCTAACATCAACTTATCTGACTGTTTCTGCTTAAAAGTAAAAAATTCTGGAACAAAGAAGAGAAAAGAAATGTATCATACTAGAGAGTCCGGTTTGTTTATATTGTGACAACTTTTGTTCTATGTCTGTGTTGTCTGATATATTTTGCTATTTCTTTTCTCTAAGTTTGCATGTGTCTGAAATATCACTTTCTTCTCTTTATTGATTGGGAAGAAATTTCTCTTTTCATTGACTGTTTTCTGTTTCTCTAATAGCTATTCTTTATCCCGTGGAAACTGTTTTATTGACTTCTCTAGTGTATTTTTTGTATTTATATATTTCAATGTAATACGTTTTAATTTTCTTCTAAATTGGGGGTGTATTATATAGATATTTTCTGTATGTTTAACATTGCATGAAAATAACTTTCAAATAGTTAAAAAGCTTAAATTTAGTTACATGAAATATTATTGCATTTCTGATTTCTCTATTTGTATTATTGATAAAAATAAATTGTACTATTTTATTTTGAATCAGTTCCTAATTATTTCCTTATACTTTTATAAATAATTCTAAACAAGATTTATAATTGTTCTGTTGACTATTTTATAATATGTTTGGATCTTATGTTTATATATGCTGTGTATATTTATGATGTTTATAATATATAATTTTGTGCTTCTATTGATTGTTTCACAATACATTAAGCCATATGACTTGTTACAGAATTTCTAGTGGTTATCAATTTCTTAGCTTTCAATTTCTCCTTAAGTTTTAAAGGAGTACATTTTTAATATAGAGTTTTCTTGGCTGTCAAATTTCTCTACCAGTGCTTCAAATATATCATCCCATTAACTTCTAGCCAGAAGGTTTCTAGTGATAAATCAGCTGGTGGTCTAATAAAACCTTCCTTGACTGTGAAAAGTCTCTTTTCTGTTGCTTCCTCCATGATTCTGTATGTTAGTGGCAGGTGAAGTTTCTGTGTAATGTATTTAAGTGTAATTCTTTTAGATTTATTTTTGTTGGAGTTATTTAATCATCTTGGACTTATGTGTGTATTTCTATAATCAGATTTTGAAACTTCCAATCATTATTTCTTCAAGTAGATGCTCTATCGTTTTCACTTTTTTCTCCTTTGTGAACTCTCACCATATATGTTTTGCTTAATAGTGACCCACATGTCCCTTAGGTTACCCTCTTTTTCTTCCTGATTTTTCTTTTCCTCTTTTATTTTAGTAATATCAAAAATCCTATGAAAAGTCCCATTTTAATGATTTTTTTCTGATTGGTCATCTACTATTGAATCAGATCAGTACAGTTAATTTTCAATTCAATATTATATTCTTAATTTCCAGATTTTCTTCAGATTCCTATTCATAATTTCTATTGATAGACTTACTTTGTCATATCTCATATTTATATTATTTTCTTTAATACCAGTGTGCTATATCTTAATTCAATAAATATCTTAGTTTGATGTTGTTTCCTTTAAGTAATAGTACAAAAGAGATTTCAACTTCAGATATCACAGTTTTACCACGAGGAATCATGATCAACATCACTCTCCTAAACATTCTTCCTCTCTCTCCCAAGCCACTAAACCCCTTAATTTACCTAGTTTTTCTGGAATGAATTCATATATTGCTACTGCCTTAGAATCAGTATCTGGAGACCAAATTGATTACAGTATGTCATGGTTGCCTTATCTGTACTGTGCTTTTTTGGTTTTGGTTATTAATTTGTTTGATTAATTTTTATTATTTTTCTAAGATTGAAGTCACTGATTATGACAATCTGAGACATTTCAGAGTAGTTCATACAACATTTGCCCCACAGCCTGGATACAGCTTTTGGTGCTCTCAAACTTTTGCTTGGCTTGTCCTCTGTAAGATTGTGTGTGCACGTTTTTGATTCGTTTCCCCATTTCCTATTCAAATGCTGCCTTTTGGCAGCTGCCTGGAAGATCATAGCTTCTATGTTGCTATCTTAAAAATGAGAATGATTATAGGAATGAATATGAAAGGGATATTCACCCAGTATTTATTTGTTGTAAATATGCTTCCAGGTGCAAGATGAGATTCTCAACATACACCCTTAATATAAGGACTTAGAAAGAAGGTCAGAAATGGGTCCTTTAAGTAATTTCCAATTATAAGAAATATTCCCTCCAGTGCCTGTGAATTAACAGGAATAATATTTGATAATG
>NW_027203984.1:0-45481 GCF_024711535.1 Dipodomys merriami | reverse complement strand
ATGGAGGCATAGAAATCCATTGTGTGTGTGTGTGTGTGTGTGTGTGTGTGTGTGTGTGTGTGTGTGTGTGTGTGTGTGTGTGTGTGTGTGTGTAATATTTTCTTGATCCATTCATCGACTGAGGGGCATCTCAGTCAGTTTTTCTTTCTTGCTATTATTTCTAATGTATTTATAATATGATTTCTTTGTTGCTTTTTATGTCCCTCCCTCACGGTACACAAAACCCTGTTTTTACTGGATTTGATGTAGGTATAATTTGTGGATGGGAAGTAAAAAAACAAATTGTTTAGATAGGGATAGAGGTGGACCCATTGCAACAATGAGATGTACAAGATGGTCTGTGGAAAAAAATCTTTACAACTTTAGCGGGGAGGTGGGGGGAAATGGGGGACAGGGATGGTAAGGGGAAACTAAGCAGGAGTCAACAATACTTGATAAGAAATGTACTCATTTCCTTGCTCATGTAGTTGTAACCCCTCTGTATGGTATTTTCACAATCAAAAAGACATATTAATAAAAAAAGAAGAAATTCTAGGGAGAATAATCAAAATAAACTTTTGAATTCCTGGTCACTCAGCAAAGAAGTAAAAAAGGTTCTCTTCAAGAAAAGCCAATTCCATGTAAAGAATCATGAATGAGACCATTCACAGCTGTATTTTTCTACAATAACTAATGTCTACAGTGTGAGATTTGTAAAAATTTTAATACATAGAACAAATCTAGATCACTTTTGAAAAGTATAGATAATTAGTTTTAGCAGGTTGTGCTTGGTTTATACTTATGAAACTCATAGGAAAAGGGTGAATTTTTACTTTTCAAAACATAACCTATGGGCATGTTGAGCTTATTTGTAACTAAAAGGAATTATGGAAAGGTCGAATACATTTTGTCCCTGTAAATGTTCTGTTTTTACTTAAGCACGTGAACCCATATCTAGAGTACCTCACAGAAATTTAAATAATTATAATTTGTTAGGTTTTGGAAAAATACCTTAAGTTTTTAATTTTACCCACTAAGAAACCTCTCTAGGAAGTGACTTTTCTGTAAGTGTGTACCATCCAAAAAAGAAGGCCTTATATTTGCAGGGAAAAGAACTCTCCCTTTTCTGTTTCCCATTGTTTGTATTGTTTGATAAATAATCATCTCATGGAGAGCCTACGCCACAGCATGAACAGCATTGTATATATTGTAACTGTGTCCACACATAGTCATGTCAAAAATATGCCTAGGTAACCAGTCAAAGGAGTTATCAGGAGGACATTTCTCAAACATTAGTCAGACTTAGAATCTGAACAATCAAAAAAGAGAAACCATAGCCCAGGAAGGAAAAACAATTTCTGGGTATTTGGAAGGAATAACTGTCTTAAGAAAATCTCTGAATCCAGAAATATCTGGGTGATGGTGCAAAAAATGAGGTACATGAAATCAATCTAGCATGAAATACTTCCTTCTCATCATTAAATCCCAATGTGAGTTCACAATGCAAACTTTGCCTTTTATTAAAAATTGCTCAAAACACACTGTTTAGTCCAACAGGGATTCATTATTCCCATATATAATGAGGATATTTGCTGAAGATGTATTAATCTGGATATAACGTTCCATAATTTTGAATATTTATGAAATGGCATTGTTTAGGAGTTCTTTCTATTGCAAAGGCTACACAAATTCATCTCTTCTTTCAATTCATGAAGAATCCTCAAACCATTCTCATCTTGTATTATTAACAGTCCCAATCAGCTGAAGTGAAGCAATAACGATACCAGAGCAGTGGCTATTGGTGTGTCCTCTCAAGCAATCCGATAGAGAACAGGAAACTTATTGTTGTTCTGGGTGTAATCAAAAGCTCCAAAATAAGCTAAAGGGAATGAACACTGGATGCTACATAAATGAGAAAATTTCTATCCACCATAATCGCTGTAATAATGTATATTATATAACTACTTGAAGTAGGTGGAACATTAATTTTTCTTGTAATTTTCAAAAATATAAAAATTAAGATTTTTTTGTTTTTTGTTTGTTTATTTTTTTCTTTTTTTGTGCCTGTCCTGTCACTTTAATTCAAGATCTGAGTGCTGTTTCAGAATCTCTCTGTGATGAAGGTTAGTCCTGTAAAACTTAAGCCACAGCACCATTTCTAGCCTATTCTCAGTAGTTTGTTGGAGATAAGAGTCTCATGAACTTTTCTGCCATGACTGCCTTCAAACCATAATCCTCAGGTCTTAACCAACTGAGTAATTAAGATTATAGGCCCCATGGATAAATTTCTTAAACAGTTGTACAATGTATCAATTGGTTTGGACAATATCTCTTGGACTTTGTTACAGTTTCCATCAACTGCTCCAATCTATAAAAACACCACCCATCCATTTTCTTTCCTAGTTCCAATTTCACATATGTACATTGAATCTTAACATAGTATTTTCTCAACCATCGACTCCCTATTCCTTTGCCTCTTTTCAATTCTTCTTTAACACCTACCCCACTGAGACAATATATGATTCATCTTTGTACTGTTCACATTTGATACAGTTAGTTGGTCAAAGAGGTTACAACATAAAATTTTACTTCTATGTGTACTCTATTTTAGGCAGCTTGATCAGATATACATGACAATGGATATGTGTTTTACTTTTTTCTGTTGGGGACACAGACCCCATTTCTCTTTCTGAGACTGATTTACTTCAACATACCTTGCACATGAGCATGCATGTTTGTGTGTGTGTGTGTGTGTGTGTGTGTGTGTGTGAGTGTGTGTGTGCGTGTGCGTGTGCTAGTTGTTTCACAACCTGAGAGCCTCATTCAATTTTTTTTGTTTTTGCTTCAAGGCTAGCATTTACTCCTTGAAATACAAATTATTTCCTGCATTTTCATTGTTAATTATAGATAATTTTGCTGAGTAGCTAGGATTAACACATGTGAACCACCCAGCTTAACATATTTTCATATTCTAAAGTCATTTTCAACTTCCCAGTTCTTAAAGGAAATTATTGATAAGGCTTAAAACTCTAAATAAACCTGAAATCTGCAGTAACTTTTCCTTTCACTTTTCCAAGCTAATTAGATTATAGATATCCCATTATCTTTGAATGCATACGTTTTTTGTCAGTTGTGGGGCTTGAACACTGGGCTGTCCCTGTGCTTTTTAGCTCCAAGCTAGCACTCTCCTGCTTAAGCCACAGTGCCACTTTTGTTTTTCTTGTGATTTATTGGAGCTAAGAGTCTCATGGTCTGTCTTCCCCGGGCTGGCATTTAACTGTGATCCTCAGGTCTCAGCCTCCTGAGTAGCTAGAATTACAAGAGTGAGCCACCAGAGCTTGGCTGAATGCACTCTTGGATATCACAAAATTTGATATGTTCCTAAATACCTTTCCCTTTCATCTTTTTTCTTTTTTTTTGCTGTCATTTATGAGGCATTTATTATTTATACCTGGAAGAAACATTGTATACTTGTGTTTAGTTTTCCATTTCATAACTAGATAATGAAGAGTTGGTTTAAAATATGTATTAGTCAAACACAACTGAGTTATTTCTAACTGTCTTTGAAATATAAAGAAAACTATATCTACATGCAACTTTGTTTATGAGCATAGGAAGTTTTAATCTCATAATTTGGTTATGATATCAATTTAGATCACCTCAGAGAAAACAAAAGTATGTGTTCTCATGAAAACCCCAATCAATTATTTTAGCATGCCTCTTAATTTTTCTATCCCATTTTTCTTGTCTTCTGTTCCTTAGTTGTAAGGGGATGTCATTTGTAGATGGGCCATGGAAGAAATGTCAGGAAACACAGAAAAGCCAATCCGGCCATAACTATATAGTTTATAGTTATATAGTCCATCTAAACTGTTCAGCCATGTACACATAGATAAATCCAACTACTGCAGAAAAAAGAATAATTCCTTGAAACATCTGTTCAGCTAGCTTTCCTTGTAATCCTGGCTGTAGGCCAGCGTCCAGCCTGCAAGGGCTGTGGAGGTGGTCAACCTGAGGCATCATGCACACGTGTATGGTTAGCTGTCAGGCAAACTGGGGGACAGGAGCAAAGGCTCAGGTCTGATAAACGTTCTAAGCCAAACTTTCCCAGCTTAACTGCTGTTGGTGCAGGCTGCATCTTAGTGGCGATGGCGTTTTCTCAGCCTCCTTTCATTCTTTTCTAATACCTGAAAGGGCACCAAGTTAGACATTTTAAAGTATCTCCTCACTTGTCCTACTTTCACCTATGGAATCTTGTAGAAGTCCAGTAGTGTCCAAGTCTGGGAAGATTTTAATCCTGATGAATCTGTAAATGCTATAGACTTAGTCTTTCATACAATAGTAGTTTGGGATCTCAAACTTCCTAAAGAGGCAAATGAAGGGATCTGTAAATGCGGTCCAACTTCCATATTGAACCTCATATATATCAAATCCCAGAATCAAGTTATGTAAAAGATCATGCTTTTAAAAAAATCTCAATAGTAAAATCCAAGCCCAAAACAAATTGTAGTTCTTGAAAATAAGCCTACATAATAAGCATAGAATTTTGAGGAGTTTTTAAAAACTTAAGATTTTGATGGACTGAATGCTTATTTCTCTGCCAATGAATATGTTAAAATATTACCCTAATCAGGATGGAATGCAAATATTTTACTTATGTTTGTAAATAGGAATAGGTAAGGACATGAAGGGAATTTGTTATCAATAAGATTCAGAAACTTACTTAAGCCATGAGAGAGCTTGCTTTATCCCCACTTCCACATGCACCACAGTACAAACCTGTCCCTTAAATATGGAATAGACTTTCATGAGACATCAAGTATTCAGTTGTCTTTATCTCAGAGTAACAATTTCCATGTGTGTGAAAAAACTTTTGTTTTGCTGGGCACCAGTGTTTCACGCTTGTAATCCTAACTACTCAGAAGTCTGAGATCTATCTATCATGGTTCAAAGTCAGCACAAGTAGGAAAGTCCCCGTGGGATATTAACCTCTAATTTACCACTCAAAGCCAGAAGAGATGCCTTGTTTCAAGTAGTAGAATGCTAGCTTTGAGTACAAAGAGGCTCAAGGACAACACTCAAGTCCTGTGTTCAAGCCAGGGAATTAAAAAAAATAAAATTAAAACTTGGGTTTGAGTCAATCAGTTTAGGGTATGTGGTTGTATGGGAGGTCAGGCTAACAAATTTTCAATTTAAGAACATCTTTCAGGAGCAAAGTGTCATTTAGATATGATTCAATAGCAAGCTCTGCTCACACACCCAAAATAGTGAACAACACTTCCTGAAATATCAACCAGAACAAGAGTTCAAATATTAGGTGGGGGAAATGTATTTTCATTCATGTAACACAGACAAAGGGATCCATTCAACTCTAAGTAATTCATTCTTAACAGAGGGACATCCAACCTGAGGGATGAGGAAAGAATTGTGAGCAAACTCTACATTTAATCCCAGTTCCAAGGTCACTATGATAAAAAGCAGTAATAACTATTACCTTCACAATATTTTTAGATTGAGATAGTGGTTAGAAAAGAAAACAGAGGACTAAAAAGTATTAAAGTACATTTGTTTCTATTCTGTCATGTTTGTGCATTCATTCCTATGTATGTATGTGTGCACATTTTAAGGAAATTAATATAAGGAAGTAAAGATGAATTGTTCAAAGAAAGAAACAATAGTGGGAACATCAGAATTCAAATGAGAATATGAACTTTTTCAACATATAGTGTATATATATTTATATGTATATAAATATATATGGACATTTAAAATTTCTCAACTTATTGCAGTTAGGTTAGTGATATCTTCTATACAGAAGAAAATAGTTACCTTGAAGGAAGTCTAATCAAACATGTAAATATGGTTGACTAAACTGAAAGCAAGGATAAGGACATGTGAAAGAAGTTTTGTCAAAAGTTGACAACAGTATATATAATAGTAAATATTAGTGTTTTGTGGATTCAATAAATGGTTGAGGATGCCAACAAGTTAAAATGCTTGTTCTAATAAGTAATGACAGTATTTAAAATTCTATGTACACAAGGATAAAAATATATACTAAGATACAAAAACATAAAATGCTAATCAAATTTTTGTCAATGACATCTACACATCTATAGCAAGCTATTGTATGATCAAGCTGTCAAAAGTGAATTTTGTATGGAAGATTCTCTAGATTAGGAGAGACATGGAACCCATAACACTTAGGTGTGCCCCTGTTCCTCTAACAGTTGACTCCTAAATATAATACATACATACCAGCAGGGCATGGTAGAAGTCCTTAGGAAGTCCTTACAGTACTGAAAAAATGCATTTTATCCACCAAGATTACTGTACCTTGCTAAGGTATTTTTCACAAGTGAATGATAAAGGACAAATGCACGAAAATACTTCCAGAGTGGTGCAATTAAAAGAATAAACCTCCACCATACATATCCGACAAAACTACTGAAAACTTTTAGTCCAAAAAAATACAAACATTATCGAACAAGAAAAATACATAGAATGTATAAAAGTTTCTAGTAAGACAGTAGACTGGTAATGGCAGAATTTTAAATTCTGGGTGGATATCTGGCTGGTAGGTTTTTAACTCTGTCATTTCAGTGCCTGGGACAGGGAGTTTCCTTGACTCTCTCCATGTACTGACCCGATTCATGTGTGGACCAGCTCAGGTGCCATTACAACATGTCATATGTCTCCATGTTCATGTCCTGTCTCCTGTCTCCTGGCTGTTCTCTGGTCAACATGGCATCCAAATTCATTCAGCAATCCATTGGAGCTGAATTGGTTTGTTATATTGTTTTTGTCCTTTGTTTCCTCTGTGGTCTGTTTCCTGTGTTGTGTATTTGCTGGCTGCAGGTCTTTGAAATTAGCCACCTGTACAACATTAGCATTCCAATAAAAACTCTTTTATCACCTCTGATCGAGCCTCCATGGTCAAAACTATTTCCATTAGAAAGTGCAACAAGCACCAGAGTAGCCCAAAAGGAAATGTAAATAGGAAAGGGACAACATAATATTCATTCCTTAATCTTGATCCTAACACAGGGAGGTGATGTGACTATAGGCCATGGAAGAAAATTCTGCCCTTGCCCCTCAAGCACTTGTCTATCTCTGGGATTGTGTACACACCATCTGCTACTAGCAGATAGTCTTGTGTGTCCCTTTCCCATCCCTTCCCAGCATCTCCCCCACCCAATCCTCACCCGCCACCGAAGTTGAAAAGTTCATTTTCGACATGACAACTTGTATTTCTCATTGTTGCAACGGGTCCACCTGTATCCTTATTTAAGGGAGTTGTTTTTCCCCTTCCATTGCACAAATTATATCGACATCAAATAGTGAAAGCAGGGTTTATACTGTGGGGGAGGGACATACAAAGCAACAAAGAAATAATTTCATAAATGCGTTAGAAACAAAATGCATGAAAGAAAAAAATACAAAATTTAAATACATATCTTAGGGTTCATTTTCCTAACATCACCTTATCTGAACTTTTCTGCTTGATTCATACATATTCGAGATATTGCAAATAAGGGAAACCATGGGACCTGTTTCTTTGGTCTTGGCTTACTTCATTTAATATAATTTTTTCCAAGTCTTTCCATTTCCTAAAAAATGGGGCAATGCCATTCTTTCTGATGGAGGCATAGAATTCCATTGTGTATATATACCACATTTTCTTGATCCATTCATCTACTGAGCGGCATCTGGGTTGGACCATATCTTAGCTCACCAACAACGAAGTAAGGTTCCCTTCTGTCCACATCCACTCCAACATCGGTTGTTATTAGAGTTCTTGATTTTTGCCATTCTAACTGGTTTGAGGTGGTATCTTAATGTAGTTTTTATTTGTATTTCTTTTATGGCTAGGGAGGTTGAGCATTTCTTCATGTGTCTATTGGCCATCCTTCTTTCTTCTTCAGAGAAGTTTCTCTTTAAGTCTTTAGCCCACTTAATTATTGGGCATTTGTTTCTTTGAGGATTTGTTGTAGGGGGATTTAATTTTTTGAGTCCCAAGTATATTTTAGATATGAGACCCTTGTCCGTTGTATGGCTAGTGAAGATCTTCTCACAATCCTTAGGCTTTCTACTGATCTTGCTAGCTATGTCCTTTGCCATGCAGAAGCTCTGCAACTTCATGCAATCCCATTTGTCCAACCTTTCTTTGATTCATTTTGTTTCCGGGTCTCTATTAACAAAATTTCGGCATGCGCCAAGGAAACCTAGGGTTTCTCCTATTCCATCCTGTAATGTTTTCAGAGTGTCTGCTTTGACATCCAGGTCTTTGATCCATTTGGAGTTGATTCTGGTGCAGGGTGATATATAAGGATCTAGCTTAACTTTGTACAAGTAGTTAACCAATTTTGTCAGCACCATTTACTGAAGAGGCTGTCTTTCTTCCATTCTATTTTTTTAGCTATAGGTCTGTAAGTTCATTTCTGGGTTTTCAATTCTATTCCATTGGTCCTGAGGTCTGTTCTTGTGCCAATACCAAGCTGTTTTGAATACTATGGCTTTATAGTAGAGTTTGAAGTTTGGTATTGATATTCCTCCAGCAGTGTTCTTTCCGTTGAGGAGTGTTTTTGCTATTGGGGGTCTTTTATTGTTCCATATGAATTTTTGGATTGCCTCTTCTATTTCCTTGAAGAATGAGGTTGGAATTTTGATAGATATCGCATTGAATTTGTAGATAGCCTTGGGAAGTATTGCCATTTTTAAGATGTTAATCTTTCCAATCCAGGAGCATGGGAGTTTTTCCCATTTTTTAAGTTCTGTTTTGATTTCCTTTTTCAAGCTTTTTAAGTTTTCATCATCGAGGTCCTTCACTAATTTGGTTAAGTTAATTCCTAGGTATTTTATTTTTTGTGGCGCTATTACAAATAGAGTTGCTTTCCTAATTTCAGCCACACTTTTCTTATTGTTGGCATACAGAAAAGCCATTGATTTTGGGGGGTTAATTTTTACCCTGCTACTTTGCCAAAGTTTTGAATCAGCTTGATTAATTTGGGAGTGGAGTCTATGGGATTCTTTAAGTACAAGATTATGTCATTTACAAAGAGAGATACTTTTATTTCTTCTTTTCCTATTTGGATCCCCTTTATGTTTGCATCTTGTCTTATTGCTGTAGCTAGGCATTCTAATACTAGATTGAAGAGAAGTGGAGAGAGTGGACATCCTTGTCTTGTTCCTGAGTTAAGAGGGAATGGATTTATTTTTTCACCATTAAATACAATTTTCTCCTTTCTCCTTCACAAATTAAAACATCAAATACAGTGAAACCAGGTGTTATACCGTGAGGGAAGGCCATACCAAGCAACAAACAAATCACCTTATAAATATGTTAGAAACAATTGCATGAAAGCAAAAATATTTGAATCCTTATCTTGGAGTTCCTTTCACCTAAAATCAATTTATCTGACCTTTCCTGCTTGTCTCAGACATATACTAGTTATTGCAAACAAGGGAAATCATGGGCCCTATGTTTTTTTGGGCCTGGCTTTCTTCACTTAATATAATTTTTTCCAAGTCTTTCCTGCCACAGCACACCACCAGCTACAGACCTCGTGAGTAACCCAACTGGGTCTAATATCTGGGGGTGGCAATTCCATGTGGAATCCCAAAGCCCTCTGACCCAAATCCACTTCCAAAATAAGGGATCATACCAGAACAAAACACGGCCATAAGCTTTGTTCCTAAGGCTGGTGTGACTACCTGGAAAAGCCTAGGACACAGCTGCAGGCCTATGATAGCAGTCTACAAACCTGAAACCCCCAAAACTCTCTGCCACCAGACCTGAGAGTGTGACTCTAGATAACAGGCACCCTCTCCCATCAAAAGGCTATCTACTCCCAACCAAGCCACAAGGAAAGTTGACTACAGCAAGACATACAATGTTCTATCAGGAATCTGCTCTGAGATCTATGGGGAGACTAAAGCTCCCCTAAAGAACTCCCCAAAATCAATTCTTCAATTTTTATTCTTGTTTTTGTTGTTTTGTTAGGTTTTATGTCTGATCTTTTGTTGGTTGTTTTTATTTCTACGTGTTATTTAAGTGTACTATTTAAGTGTATTGTGATTTAGGATTTGCTATTTCTCTTAAAGCTTCTATTTTTCATTATTATTCGGTTTCTTCTTCCACTTTCTGATCTAATTTGTCAGATTTTTATTCTTTATTTTCTTCTAACTCTCCCTTTCTCCTCTCTCTCCACATTATACTAATACTCCATCAGAGCTACCCTGCCTAGTTCTATACACAAAGTATGGCCTCCTTCTACATGTGTAAACAATAATTACAGGAGTTAACTTAGATTAAGCGACTCTCTAATAATATTTGAAAAATCTTTCTCTAATCTCAGCAAGTTTCCAAATACACTTCTTTTTCTTACCTTCATCTCGATCTCTAAGCTACTCCCTACATAAACTTTCTTCAAATTCTTTTCCACCTCTGACACTTGATAACAAGGTCTTTATTCTCATCGTACTACATACATATACCCCTCTCCCAAGCTATTCTTATCCCTTTACTATCATTATACCCAAGTTCTCTTCTGAACTTGAAATCATATCTCTCCAATCCTAACCCTTCAATTCTCCATCTGCTCCAGCCCACTGATTCCTAACGGTTAATATATGAACCAACTTACATTTGGTTCTATATTTGACCACAAAATTGGTTCCAGTTGACTATTTTGAGTACAAGGGGACCATCTTGTTAACTCTAAGGAGCAGACTACTTATCACCCAAACCCAGGTTGTCACAAGTTACAACTATACATAATCTTGTCCCTGAAGCCACAATATCCCTCTCCAAGCAAAGAAAAAGAGAGCTAAATAGGAAAACACTTACACATAACTTTGAAACCTTAAGATCTATACATGTACATGACACTGGGTTGGCTCCGGTCCCCCCTCCCCCAAAAAAAGACTGTCCTACTGTCATACCAATGTGATTCTTGTCTCCAAATGGGTAGAACAAACTGCAGAAACACAAGGAATATGGTTAATCAAAAACCTCAAAACTATTTCCACACAAACAAGCTACAGAACAGTCCCAGAATAACCTAGAGGATAATGTTCATGATAGATTAACTGCAAGGCTAGTAAACCTGCTGAATGAAAAATTGGATACCCTGAATAGGTTATTCTGAGAGTGTGATGAGGCCAACCAGAAGCTAATAGATGACTTCATGGCCTCCAGAAATAAAAAGATAAAGGAACTCCAGCAGAGGAATAAAGAAGCTAATGAAAAGATAAGGACCCAGATTAAGGAGTGGAAAGAAAAGTCTGGCAACCAATGCCAGAAGGTAAGGCAATCTATTCAAGACTTAAAAGAAAACTTTAATAAGGAGTTGGCCACCATTAAGAAAGAACAGCAATAAGAAGGGTGATAGAAAGTGAAGTAAAATGTCTTCAAAGAAGAATGGAGGAGGCTGAAGAAAGAATGTTGGATGCTGAAGACAGTTTAGACCAGCCATTCCATTGTGACATCACAAACTCTCCAGTGTGACATATCATTGTCATTATGACACCATAAGCTCAATTTGACATCACAATATGACAATGACATCATAGCATTATGACATTACATTTTCACTGTGGCATCATATACAAACTGTGAATGCCTATTCTGGGATTGATTTCTATTTCAAATATGTCATATGGGTTGATATCAGAAACCCATTGTGACCTCATAGCCATTGTGAGATCACAATCCATTTGTCACATCACATTGCCATTATGATATTACTAACATACTGTGACTTCACAAAAATGTTTTGTCCTCATAAATTTTGTAACATGTTACCATTTTGATATCTGAGGCACTTTGTGAGCACACAAATTGTTTTCGACCTCATAATTTTTAAGGTATGACATGTGATATCAGAAATCCACTGTGACATGACCATTGTGTCATTATACTGCCAGACGTCATGACCGTAATATCACATTGTGACACCACCAAACTCTTAGTACTTCATCAATGTTGTGACAACAAATAACTTTGGAGATATCACAGTCCCTATGTGAACTCATATACTTATTTTGAACAAATGAGTTCCAGCATTCCATTTTGACATCACCAACCCACTGAGACAACACAAAGTATTGTGACATTAACACTAGTATGGCATTCTGAACTAATTGTGACATCAAACATTATTTTGAAATGATATTGTGACATCACTATGCCATCATGATATCACTGTCCCATTGTGTCTTCAAAAATCTAGTATGAGCTCATAACATTTTAGAAAATTCTTGCTGTTTGCGACTTCAAGCTCCTTCTGTGAATGTCTATTTTTACTGTAAACTACTATCAATTAAATTTGGACATATTGTGATTTTACAAACTCCTTGTGACATCAGAAACCCATTGTGACCTCATCACCACTGTGACATCACAAAACAAATTGGAATTTAGAATGCCTTTATGACTCATCAAACCATTGTGACATCACAAACTTATTGTGACCTGATGACCAGTATGGCATCACCAACTAATTGTGACATCAATGATCATTACATAACTATGATGTCACAATGACAATGTGAGGTCTTAGTGCTATGATGTCATTATATTTTCTGAAACCACAATGAGGGGATGAACCACTGGTGATGATTTCTCAAAGGGTATGTGGTGTTACAATTGCATCTCTGATCTCAATTGTCATGAGTTCACAACGAGGATATGTGTATTGAAAGGAACTGTGATGTCACAAAGGCCATTTTTTTAAAGGTGCTCAGATGTCATAATAGTTTTGGACTGTCACAGTGTTGATGAAGTCAGAATGGGATTGTGATGTCACAACTAGTTTCTAGTATCACAATAAAATTGCAATTTCAATTGCTTCTAGTACAAAATGAGAATACGAGTTCACAAAGGAGCTTGAAGCTCCAAATCCATTGAGTTTTGTAAAATGTTATGAGTTCATACGAGGTATTTTAAAACACAATGGGACAACTATATCACAATGGCAATGTGATGTCACACTATCATATCATAATAATGTTTTTGTCACAGTTATTTGGTGATTCAATAATAGTAATGAGGTAATAATAGCTTTGTGATGTCACAATGGGTTGGTAATGTCAAAATGGCATGCCAAATCACAATTGTCATTAACTCACAATGAATATATGAGATCACAAAAGGACTATGATATCTACAACAGCATGTGTCACAAATGTTCTGAATTCCTAAGCGATATTAGATTTCACAATGTGCACAATAGTCATGTCTGGCAGTATCATATCACAGTGGTCATGATGTCACAGTGGATTTGTAATATCACATCACACCTGAAATATTTTGAAATAAAAAAAAGAATATGAGCTCACAAAGAGCCACCGATATAACAATGGCTGCATGCCAAAAAATTACAGAGGCAGGACAGGTTGGTGATCTCAAAGTGGGTTAGTGATATCACAATGGCAATGTGATGTCATAAGGGGATTGTGTTGTGACAAGGGTTATGAGTTCACAATAGGTTTCTGCTATCAACACACATGCCACATTTGAATTAGAATGAAATCACAGAATAAGCACTGCCAATGTATCTATGGTATCACAATGTCAATCTGATGTCATAATGCTACGATGTAATTGTAGTTTGTTGATATCACAATGAGCTGATGGTGTCATAATGACAGTGTCATATCATACTGGTGATAATGTCATGGAGGGTTTGTGATGTTACAATGGCATGTCTGTTCTCAATTGTCCTGAGTTCATGATGATATGGGTACACAAAGCAATTGTGATGTTACAAATGCCATGTGTTTTTTCAAAGGTGTTAAGAGGTCAAAATAAGTTTGGGTTGTCACAATGTAATCATGATGTCACAATAGCAATGTGATGTCACAGAGGTAATGAGGTAACTTGGGTTTGTGACATCAAAAAGAGTTTTTAATATCAGAATATGTCCAATATCAATTGCTACTATTTCACTATGAGGATACGAGTTAACGAGGAACTTGAAATCCCAAAGGTCATGAATTTTCTAAAATGTTATGAAGTCTTAATCAGATTGTGAAAACTCAATGGGACAATGATATCACAATGGCAATGTGATGTGAAAATATCATGTCTTAACAATGTACTGATGTCACAATTGGGTGGTGATGCCATAGTGGTGATGAGGACACAATGGTTTTGAGATGTTACAATGGGTTGGTGATGTCACTATAGCATGCCGGATCTCAATTTTCATTTTTTAAATGAGTATATGAAATCACAAGGGGACTGTTATATCTCCAAAGGCATGTGTTGTCACAAATGTTCTTCAGTCCTAACAGGTTTGTGATGTCACAATAGTTTAGTGATATAACAATGGCAACGTGATATCACAATGGGTTTGTGATTTCACAGTGGTTATGAAGTCACAATGGATTATTGATGTCACAATGAGTTGGTAATTTCCCAATCACACCCAAATTCAAATGCTAGTAGTTCACAATGAGGATAGGAGTACACAGCTAAAGCTTGAAATCCCAAAGGCTATACATTTTCTAAATTATTGTGAAGTCACAACTGATTTGTGAAAACCCAATGGGACAGCGATATCACAATGGCAATATGATGTCACAATATCATGCCATAATAATGTTTTGATATCACAATTGGTTATGCCATACTGGTGGTGTAACAATATGTTTGTGAAATCACAATCAGTTGGTAATATCACAATGGAATGGCAGACCTCATTTACATTAATTCACAATGAGTATATGAGTTCAAAAAGAGACTTTGAAGTCTCCAATGGCATGTGTTATCACAAAAGTGATGAAGTCCTTACAGGTGTGGGATGTCACAATTTGACACTATACTCAGAACACCTAGCAGTATGATGTTACAATGGTCATGAAGTCACAGTTTCTGATATCATGTCATACTTGATATATAATGAGGTCAAAAAACAGATTATGAGCTCACAAAGGTTTAAGATATAACAATGGCAGCAGGTCAAAAGTATATGAGGACAGGATAGATTTGTGATGTCACAATGGGTTAGTGATATCACAATGGTAATGTGATGTCACACTGGATATGAAGTGACAATGGGTTTCTGATGTCAAAATTCATGCCACTTTTGAAATAGATTGAAGTCACAGAATAGGACTTCACAATGTGTCTAGGACATCACCATGACAAAGTGATGTCAAATGGCTATGATCGTCATTGTAGATTGGTGATGTCACAATGAGTTTGTGTCATAAAGACAATGGGATGACAATCGACCTGATGTCCCAAGGGGTGTGTGATGTTACATTTTCATGTGCACATCTCAACTGTTAGTTCACAATGAAGATACGGGTACACAAAGGAAGTGGGATATCACAAGGATCATGTGTTTATTTTTTTTAAAGATTCTAACAAGTCATAATAGATTTGTCATTTCACAATGTGATCTTGATGTCACAATGGCAATGTCATGTCCCAATTGGTTTGTTATGTCACAATGGTGATGAGGTTACTTTTGGTTTGTGATGTCACAACGATTGTAATATCACACTCACAGGTCAAAATTCAATTGCTGCTAGTTCACAATGAGTATACACTGTATGCGCTTCAGGTCCAAGGGTCATGAATTTACTAAAATGTTATGAGGTCCTATTATACGTTTTTGAAAAATGATAGGACAGTAGTATCACAATACAATGTGATGTCACTATATCAAGACATAATAATGTTTTGATATCACATTTAGTTGGTGGTGCCATAATATTGATGAGGTTAAAATAGGTGTATATCACAATTTTCTGGCATTGTCACAATTAAATTCTAGATCTCAATTGTCTTTAACTCACAATGAGTATATGAGTTCGCAAAGGGACTATGATGTCTCCAAAGACATATGTTATGACAAATGTGACGTCCTAAAAGTTTTGTGATGTCACAATGTGATACAAAGGTCAGGACCTCTGGCAGTGTGATATCTCCGTGATCTGAGGGCACTGTTGATTTCTGATATCACATTTCATACTTGAAGTGTCATGAGGTCAAACACAGATAATGAGTTCTTGACATCTGACAGTGGGATGTCTCCGTGGTCTGAGGTCACTGTTGATTTCTGATATCACATTTCATACTTGAAGTATCATGAGTTCAAACACAGATTATGAGTACACAAAATTCCTGATACCACAATGAATGCATGACACAAAAATTATGAGGATAGGACAGATTTGTTATGTCAGAGTGGGTTATTGAAATCACAATAACAATGTGATATGAAAAAGGGATTGTGATGTCACAAAGCTAATGGAGTCACAATGGGTTTCTGACATCAACCAACATGCCACATTTGAGACAGAATGGAATCACAGAATAGGCATTCACAATGTTTCTAGGATGTCACAATGACAATGTGATGTCAAAATACAGATATAATTGTAGTTTTGTGACATTTTATTTAACAATTCATCTACAGAGGGGCAGCTGGGTTGGTTGTATATATAAATTATGGTGAATAATGCTGCAATAAAACATAGTTGTGTTGGTAGATTTCTTATGGCCTTGTTTCTGATTCTTTGGGTAAATGCTCAAAAGTGGGATGCTGGGTCAAAGGGGAGCTCTATGTGGATCTGTGGAGGGATCTTCATACTGCTTTCCAATATGAAGTTTCCACTCCCAGCAACAATGCAGTAAAGTTCCCTTTTGGACACATTCCCAACAGCATCGTTATTATTAGATTTTTTTTTATGTTGTTGGTCATGTGGCCTGAACCATTGGACTGGGTGCTGTCCCTCAGGTCTTCAGCTGAAGGCTAGCGCTCTTCCGTTTGAACCACAGAACCACTTCCAACTTTTTCTGCTTATGTGGTGCTGAGGAATTGAACTCAGGGCCTCATGCATGCAAGGCAAACACTCTACCACTGAGCCACCTTCCCGGCCACCAGATTTCTTGATTGTAGCCATTCTAATAGGAGTGAGGTGGAATCTCATTTTTTTTGGAAGAACAAAGGAAAGGTTTACTGCCAATAAGGGGACAGGCAAGTCCCCATCTTACCAGGTAAGAGGAAGTGAGAAGTGCTGGCTATTGTCTCAGGTGACCTTTTACTAATCCCATGTAGTAAAGGCAGCAATGATCAGCCCCTACCCCTTTCCCTGAGAGATCACGTTGTGGGATTTTTATATCATTTTAATAGAGTAAGAAATTATATAAATTATTGTTTTGTATTTTCTTTTATTGTATATATTTTTATTGTAAAGGTACTCTATAGAGGGATTATAATTACATGAGTAAGGTAATGAATACATTTCTTATTGAACATTGTTACCCCCTCCTTTGTTGTTATCCTACCATCCCCTCCCTCCCCACCTCCTCCACTCTTTCATCTCCCCTAAGTTCCTTTTCTACATAGTGTCTTGTACATATCATTGCTACAATGGGTCAACTTCTATCCTTATTTATGCATTATGTTATTTCCCTTTCCCTCCCTAAATTAGAAAAATGTATACACAAGATGCAGGGCACCAGAAACATTGAAAACAGCAGATATTCCATGGGGTAAAATATTCATAAGAAACTATCAGCACATTATAAATACATTAAAAACAATAGCAAGGAAGATAAAACTACTTGTGTCCTTATCTTGGGGTTCACTTCGCTAGTTTCATCTTACATGGTCATATGTACATAGTTTTTTTTTACCTTTTCTGCTTGTTCTAGACAAATACTAGTAATTGCAAATAAGGGAAACCATGGGATCTCTGGTTATTTAGGCCTGTCTTAGTTCCCTTAATATAAATTATTCCAAGCCTTTCCATTTCATAACAAATGGGGCCGAGGCATTCTTTCTGATGGAGGTATAGAATTCCATTGTATATATATTCTGAGGTCAAAGTATGTAAAAACACAATTGAACAGTGATATCACAATGGCAGTGTGATGTCAAAATATCATGTCATGATTTGATGTAACAATTAATTGGTGAGGCCATACTGGTCATAATAGGTTTGTAATGTCACAAAGGGTTGGTGCTGTCACAATGGCATGATGGGTCTCAATTTTCTTTAATTCACAATGAGTATATGTGTTCACAAAGGTACCGTGGTGTCTCCAAAGGCATGTGTTGTCTCAAATGTTCTCAAGTCCTAACTGGTTTGTATTTTCATAATATAACACAATGGTCATGATATCTGGCACTGTGATGTCATAATGTTCAAGATGTCACAGCAGAATTTTAGTATCACATGTCATATTTGAAATATTATGAGGCTAATACCAGAATATTAGCTCATAAAGGGCCTAAGATGCCAAAACAGATGCATGTTGCAAAATTTATGAGTACAGGACAGGTTTTTTTTTTATTAATAGGTTTTTTTATTGTGAAAATACTGTTCAGAGAGGTTACAATTACATGAGCAAGGTAATGAGTACATTTCTTTTTTTTTAATATTATTTTATTTTATTTCAGAACATACTGTACAGAGGGGCTACAATTACATGGGCAGGATAATGCATACATTTCTTACCAAGCATTGCAGCCTCCTCCTTTGTTTACCCTTCACCTCCCTTCCCAGCCTCCCCCCTCCCCCCACCCAATTATACCCCCTCCCCCCCCACACCGACATTGTAAAGCTGGTTTTGACATGACATTTTGTACTTCTCATTGTTGCAACAGGTCCACCTGAATCCTTAAACGACTTGTTTGCCCCCATCTCCTCCACATGTTATACTGACATCAAATATAGTGAAAGCGGGGGTTACACTGTGGGGGAGGGACATACAAAGCAACAAAGAAATAATCTTATAAATGCGTTAGAAACATATGCATGAAACAAACGAAAACATTAAAATACATATTTAAGGGTTCATTTTCCTAACATCACATTATCTGACCTTTTCTGCTTGACTCATACCTATACTAGATATTGCAAATAAGGGAAACCATGGGACCTATGCTTCTTTGGGCCTGCCTTACTTCACTTAATATAATTTTTTCCAAGCCTTTCCATTTCCTAACAAATGGGGCAATGTCATTGTTTCTGATGGAGGCATAGAATTCCATTGTGTATATATACCACATTTTCTTGATCCATTCATCTACTGAGGGGCATCTGGGTTGGTTCCATATCTTAGCTATGGTAAATAATGCTGCAATAAACATAGTTGTGCTGGTAGCTTTAGTGTGGTCTTGTTTGTAAACATTTGGGTAAATGCCCAAAAGTGGGATTGCTGGATCATAGGGGAGATCTATGTGAAGTCTTTTGAGCGACCTCCATACTGCTTTCCAAAGTGGTTGAACAAGTTTACATTCCCACCAACAATGAAGTAAGGTTCCTTTCAGGACAGGTTTTTGATGCCACAATAGTTTAGTAATATCACAATGACAATGTGATGTCACAAAGTGATTATGATGTCACAATGGTTACGAGTTCAAAATGGGTTTCTGATATCAACCCACACACTTTCTTTTTACAGATAATCTCTTTGCTTTTGCTTGTTCCTAAATGTAGAAAAGACCGTCTCGGTTTCCTACCACGATTTCACAAACATGAAAAGTGAGATCTCCTCAGGGAATCAGGTTCTTTTTTTGGGGGGGGGGTCCAGTCGAGGGGCTTGAACTCTGAGCCTTGGCACTGTCCCTCAGCTCCTATTTTCAAGGCTAGTGCTCTACCACTGGAGCCACAGAGACACTTCCGGCTTTTTTCTTTTTGCTTATGTGGTGCTGAGAATCAGGGACTCAGTTTCTTTGTATAAAGTATATTTCTAGTTGTAAAGATTCTTCAAGTGAGTAACTTCATAATTTCCTTAATTTTAATGAAAAGGAAGACAGAAAGGTTATTGGTGAAGTCTCAAGATTAAATCAGTGGTATATCAAATTAAGTGTAGAGAATTTGAAAAGGTAAATCAGAGATAGGAGGTCTAATCTTATTCAAGTGATCTTTGATCAAGTCAGCAAAACCTTACATGAATTAAGACTGTCTGACCTGTTCATGCCTTTCTGGCCACTATTTTCCTTCCCTAGACTCTTGGATTTTCCTCCTCTATGTTAGTTCTATTTTTGTTGTCTACTGCTGCCTCTGGTTTGCTAACCTCTTGAGAAAATTCTTTTCCAGGACTTCTTCAGTGTTTCCCTTCCTGCTAATTCTTTCCCTTCTTAAAAAGTAGTCCTTTTCACTTTTTTTTTGTTGTTGTTGGTTGTGGGGCTTGAACACTGGGCCTGGGCGCTGTCCTTCAGCTCTTCAGCTCAAGGCGAGCGCTCTACCACTTGAGCTACAGCGTCACTTCCCAACAACAAATCCTCAAAGAAACAACTGCCCAATAAATAAGTGGGCGAAATAATTAAAGAGAAGCTTCTCTGAAGAAGAAAGAAGGATGGCCAATAGACACATAAAGAAATGTTCAACATCCCTAACCATAAAAGAAATGCAAATCAAAACAACATTGAGATATCACCTCACTCCAGTTAGAACAGCAAAAATCAAGAACTCTAACAACAACAGATGCTGGAGGGGATGTGGACAGAAAGGAACCTTACTTCATTGTTGGTGGGAATGTAAACTTGTTCAACCACTTTGGAAAGCAGTATGGAGGTTCCTCAAAAGACTTCACGTAGAACGCCCCTATGATCCAGCAATCCCACTTTTGGGCATTTACCCATATGTTACAAACAAGACCACACTAAAGCTACCAGCACAACTATGTTTATTGCAGCATTAATTACCATAGCTAAGATATGGAACCAACCCAGATGCCCCTCAGTAGATGAATGGATCAAGAAAATGTGGTATATATACACAATGGAATTCTATGCCTCCATCAGAAACAATGACATTGCCCCATTTGTTAGGAAATGGAAAGGTTTGGAAAAAATTATATTAAGTGAAGTAAGGCAGGCCCAAAGAAACATAGGTCCCATGGTTTCCCTTATTTGCAATATCTAGTATAGGTATGAGTCAAGCGGAAAAGGTCAGATAATGTGATGTTAGCAAAATGAACCCTTAAATATGTATTTTAATGTTTTCGTTTCTTTCATGCACGTGTTTCTAATGCATTTATAAGATTATTTCTTTGTTACTTTGTACGTCCCTCCCCCACAGTGTAACCCCCGCTTTCACTATATTTGATGTCAGTATAACATGTGGAGGAGATGGGTACAAACAAGTCGTTTAAGGATTCAGGTGGACCTGTTGCAACAATGAGAAGTACAAAATGTCATGTCAAAACCAGCTTTACAATGTCGGTGGGGGGGGGAGGGGGGTATGATTGGGTGGGGGGAGGGGGGGCTGGGAAGGGAGGTGAAGGGTAAACAAAGGAGGAGGCTGCAATGCTTGGTAAGAAATGTATGCATTATCCTGCCCATGTAATTGTACCCCCTCTGTACAGCATGTTCTCAAATAAAATAAATAAAAAAAAGTAGTCCTGAATTCTCTTGTGATATTATTTTCCTGTTTATTTCCCTACTTTCTTAACTAAGTCCTAAGAAAACTTTTAGTGTCCTTTATTCCTCGTCCTCTATTACCTTTTCATCAGTTTCTCTCTGAGGTCTAGCTCCTTAGAAGCAGACTTTGGGACATGGATTCAAATGCAAATAGCTTACATGGAAAATGATCCTGGGTCATACAATAGGAGAGGCACAACAGTGAGATAGGAAGAAGGCATCCATTGATGGCATGCAGTCAGAGCATCATTTTTATGCTGATGATTTCCAAATATTTGTCTCCAGCTTGTATCTCAACTTCAGAGTCCAAGTTCACAAATCTTCTGAAACCCAACTGCTACAAACATTGGCATAAGGAAAACATTCAAGACCTAGCACTCCTAATCCCTGAATATGTTGACATTGAGTAAGTTACTTCTCCAAGTTCCAGGCAATGCTTATGCAAGAACAGGGACAATAACAGTGCCATCAATACAAATGTCTTAATTATGAAATGAGGTTGTTTATGTTAAGTAGTAAAAGGAGTGCCTATTACACCGGAAGCAGTAAGTACTCACTCAGGATCTGCCATTGCTGATGTTATGATAACTTTCTCCACAAACCGATTTCTTTCTTTCTTTTTAAGAATTCGAAAGTCACCATTTATTAACTCCAAATGAAATAATGTCTCTAGTCACTGTCTTTGAGATTTGCATGTGCCATTAAGAGAGATGTTTATGAGGAAACTTTAAAGTTGGTAAATCGATGGCACTGACATCACTGACATCTAGAGGTCTATATTAACATCTCTCCACAAACTAATTTACTGTTACACATTCCATGTCTTTATTAATAGCAATTCCATCTATCACTTGCATCAGAAATTTTAAAGTGCTCCTAGAGTCCTTCTTACTCTCAACATGAGGCACCACACCCTGCCAACTCCGACTCCCACATACTTCTTAAATTTGTCATTTCCTCTACATCATTCTACCTCTGCCTAATGCCAGCCCTCAGAATTCCTTGCTTAGATTAGAATTCTTTGGAGGGTTATCTCTGACTACAGGTTGGATATAGTGTCTGACACAAAATAATCACTTAATAAATGTTTGAATGAATAAATATCATCAAATCATCTCTAATACAACAAATGATACCATAGTACTCTGGGTGCTTTGGAGTTGCCCTAGATTCCACATTTTAACCTCTGCCCTTTAACTTCTACCTTCAAATATACCTTGAATCTCAGCAGCTTTTAACACCACCCCTCACTTTGTTCTTCTTGACTTTTAAGGTGCCACAGCACCTTTCACTATTGAAAGGCCATCAATGAAAGAGCTTCACATACGTCCCAGGGGACCACATGGAGGCAAGCAGGCACAGGAGAAAGGTTATTACAAAGTTTATTAGAAAAGTCATATTTCCCTCAAGAGGGAGCACATAGCACCTGTCCATAAGCAGGTAGCAGGAGGGTCTGGGGCAGGAAGTGAGGTAGGTGGGAGCTCAGGTGGGCCTGGCAGAGAGAGGGAGAGGCCAGGTGTACGGCGAGAACTCTAGGCCTGGGAGCAGCTCAGGTCTGGGCTGAGTTGAGGACCAAACGTGAGCATAATGCTTATAACTAGGCCTTTTTTGTTATCTTTCTGTGTTCTCTATTGACTTCTCTAACCTTATTGTTTCAGCTTCCCATTCCCTCACCTTGTTTTGGTCATAGTCAACTTTGTGACATTCCACCAACAAACAAAACGTTCAGTCTTTGCAATCGTAGTTTTCCTGGGTCTTCAACCAGTTGTGAATTTACAGTAGTTTATTTTTTGTGGGTACTGGGATTAGAACTCAGGGCATGGGAGCTTTTGTACTCAAAACTAGCTTGCTACCACTTGAGCTACAGTGGCACTTCCAGTTTTTGGGTGTTCAATTAGAGATAAGAGTTCCATGGATTTTCCTGCCTGTGTTGGCTTCAAACCATGTTCCTCAGATCTCAGCCTTTTGAATAGCTAGGATTACAGGCATTAGCCACCAGTCCCCATCCATAGTTCAAAGTCTTAACTCTCCACAATTATCTCCTTCTCTATATTTTCACATCTTACTGTCTTTCTCCATCTTAGAATGTAAGCTTCTTAAAGTAGAGTTTATGGCTTCTTTTGATTGTCATCTAGATCTTAAGACCAAAGCTAGCATATAGCAGCACAAAAATAAATATTTGTTAATAAACATTTATTGATTACTCTTTAAAATGAACACTCAATAAGATGTACAAGAGGTTATATCAAAAAATGAACTTTACAAGTTGTGGGGGATGGGAGGGCAGGGACGGTAAGGGGAAACAAAGGAGGAGGCAACAATGCTTGATAAGAAATGTATTCATGGGCTGGGAAGGTGGCTCAGTGGTAGAGCGCTTGCCTTGCATGCATGAGGCCCTGGGTTCGATTCCTCAGCACCACATAAGCAAAAAGAAAAAAAGACGGAAGTGGCGCTGTGGCTCAAATGGTAGAGTGCTAGCCTTGAGCTGAAGAGCTGAGGGACAGTGCCCAGGCCCAGAGTTCAGGCCCACAACTGGACCCAAAAAAAAAAAAAAGAAATGTATTCATTACCTTGTGTATGCAATATCAATATCAATATCAACTATCTTTTATAGGTAAGAATAAGAATTGAACTTGGAAAATTAGAAAACTGATTAATATGATATTTCTACCTTGCTCTTTTTTGAAAATTCCTTTATTGCCAATAAAAGGTGGGGTATTTAAAGAAATACAAAAATTTCCTAATGTAAAGCAAATTGCTATATGTTTACTGGGATAAAATGCCCAGCAGCAATCTTAAGGAAAAAAAAATCTTATAACCAAGGTGAATTCAAAGACAACCTTCTATTATTCAAGTCACTCAGTAGACAAAGAACCGTTTAACATAATATATAATGAATATTCTTTCATTTCTCAACAAATTACAGCAATACTAACACCTTCATGAAATAGAGCATTTCAAGTTTAATATATTTGATGACTGAGTTGAAATTAGATGAAAAGGGCAGGGGTGTTATCGACAGATGTTCCTAGTTTAGGGGACAAAAGCTGCTCTGGAAATTGCAGGTGTCATAGACATGTCATAGCCTCCACCTTGCACTTGTCCTGGAAATTCTCAGCAAGTTTCTTACATTCTCTTGATTTCCCTTGAGAATCCCTGTACCAAAAAGAGCTCTTATGGTAAACTTCAGCTGAGAAACAAATTGAATCAAGAACACGCCCATTATTCCCATTACCAGAGTATACTGCTTCTTTTAATTATAGCACAGAGATTTATTTTGAGATATTTGAGAGGAAGAGAAACTACAAGAATAATTTTTAGGACAGGGACAAGAAAATGTGAGGAGAGCTCTAGGCCACATGGTGTGATAATTTGGCAACATAAACCCTTTTAGATTTCTACTTAGGTCAATAATGACAAAATAGAATATGTGAACTGTTTAAAGGTAAAGATTTCAGGTTCATATGTCAAAACCAAAATTAAACAAAAATAAATATATATTTTGAATTGCTCATATAGCACAAAGGCTAAGCAACATGTTTATTTTGTTTCCCTGAACTGTAAAATGACAAATTTGAGATCTTAGAAAAATTAATGATGGAGGAGAAGCCTGGTGTCTCATGCCTGTAATCCAATCTACTGAGGAGGTAAATATTGAAAGGGTTGTGGTTCAAGGTCAGCCTGGGTAAAAAGTTGGAGACTCCATCTCAACCAATAAAAACTGGGTGTAATGACCTATGCCAAGTTTAAGTGGGAAAGGTAAACAAGAGGGTCTAGAATAGTCCAGGCATAGACCAGAAGATCTCTTTAGAAAAATAACTGAAACAAAAACAACTTGGGGAATGGCTTAATTGGTACAACACTTGCAGGGCAAAACCATGAGCTCAAAATGCAGTACTGAAAAAAAAGGAAATGAAAAGTTATATTTTAGTTTATTCTTCCTAAATATTGAAATTTTTCATTTTCTTTTAGATATCACAATGACAATAAAACGTACAAAGCATTTGGCTATTATGGTAGAAAATTCTAGCTGTTGACATCGAATTTTTCTGTTCTTTCTAGGTATCCAGCTAGACTGAATTTATTGCTGACAGTATCTTAAAGTTACTGCAAAGTGACTCCACTCAATAGAATGAGAGCAAAGAAAATGCATACTCCTTTAGGGCCAGTCCATAACAGGTACCTTGTGTAGTTGTCTCTGTCATTTTCCCTTCAGGTTTGACAAAAATGAAAGTAATGTTCTTGAAAACAACTTAATGAAGTTGTTAAAGCCACAGGATGAAAGAATATGAATCTTTGAATCATTTTGTAGGAAGTTATTTTTCAATCAGTCTTTGACCTCAGTGAAGGAAAATTTCTCTCAAATGGACCCTCTGAGATATGGGAATTTATTTTATTTTATTTTAGTGTTTATTTTTTGCCAGACCTGGGGCTGGAACTCAGGGTCTGGGCACTGTCTCTGAGCTCCTTCTGCTCAAGGCTAGTGCTCTATCACTTGAGCCACAGTGCCACTTCTGAATTTTTCTGTTTATGTGATACTGAGAAATCAAACCCAGGGCTTCATGCATGCAAGGCAAGAATGCTATCACTAAGCCACTTTCCCAGATATGGGAATTTCTTTTATTAACTACATCACCTTACCAAATACAGCAGGTTAGAATGATTAGAAATTAAAGTTCCTATTAGTTCTGTAACCAGCTTTTCATTGTGGTGAGAATTTTACACTTCATAGTTTTATATTTTTCTCACTCTATATGTGCAGTTTCACCAATAATTCCCCATTGGGAAAATTTTGCTTCCACTGGTATTATATCTTCCATAACTGCCCTGACTGAATGTTTCATCAGAGCCAGGGATTTGTGTACTGAAAACTTTTTTTAGGTTAGTTAACAATGAAATTTAAAACTGTGGGCATTAATTAAAAGGAAAATGAAGATAAAGTACATTCATTATGTTAATTCCAAGGTTCACAATCATTTTTTTCCAAAAGGTATCCCAAAATAAACACCTTTCAAATAAATTGTTTGGAAATCAGGACACAAATTATCATTTTTATTCTGTTGGCATAAAGATAGCTCTTTGAAAAATGAATAATGACCAGTCTTCAAAAAAGACAAAATATATCACCTTGGTGTTCTCTCATAAACACATTGTCAGATGATAGCTTTATCTTACATGCCTACTGACTAAAGACAGACAATCTCCCCCACCCCTTTTAAACAAAGGTGTTATTCAGAGACACAATCATAGGTCACAGTATAATTCTCTATACAAGAAAGTTTTATTTTTCAATCCTATAATTTCCATTTTAATGCTACGAATACTTTTGTTACTGGTTCTAAACAAAGATTCTCATATAAGGAATTAATCAATCACAGTTCCAAAGTCACACTCTGCAAATGAGAAAACAAACTGCTCTGGGCTTTACAAATTGAAGATTATGAAAATAAATTCTAAGGTGTTCACTCATGCATGAAATTCTATCACTCTATCAGCACTCAATTTGTATATGTGAATATTTATGAACCCCTGGAGGTTTATAAGTAACATGAATGAGAATTTTTGGTAAAAAAAGGCTGGGAAGATAATTTTACCTAAAATTTGAAGAAAAGCTCAACTCCTAAATGTGCTAAACTTCCTTTGGAACAGACATATAAACTTTAGTTCTTGTCAAGGTATTAACTGATTCATTGGTATCTTGCTTTCTTTCTTGCTTAATGTACCCACCACAGCAGTGACTCCTGAGTATTCCAAAGCTTTACAAAATGGAGCTGGACATTTGATTACTATCAGTAGTGAATTACTGGTTGGCACTAAGTCTCAGGTGCCTTTCAGAGAAAATCCATTTTGCTTCACATTTCTCATTAATTCTCATTTGTCCTTTTCTTTCTTTCTTTCTTTTTGCTCAAATCTTTTCCTCTTCTCCTAGATTTAGCCCATTCTTTTCATCCTAGCTCACGCTATAAGAGAGGATAGTATTTTGTGGCATCTTTGCTATTGCATTTTATCCATCTATTTCTGCATCCCGGAGTCTACCCAAGCTGTTTCTTTAACCAAAGTTTAAAGAAACCCTAGACTAGAATAAAATAGCTTAAAGACTGTTGTCACTTATAATGGACTCTCCTTAACGTTTCAAAATTCTGTTAAGTGTTCATATCTCTCTTTCTTTCTTTCTTTCCTTCCTTCCTTCTTTCTTTCTTTCCTTCCTTCCTTCCTTCTTTCTTTCTTTCTTTCTTTTTCTCTCTCTCTCTCTTCCCCCCCTCTCTCTCTCTCTTTCTCTGCATCAAAAGAGTAGGCATAGAAATGAACAACATTTCAATACCTAGTATTGAAAAATCTTAGAATTTCTAGGACAGTATAAAATTACCTATAGAATTTCTGGCATATAGGATAGACTCGAAAAATATTAGTACTTTAGTTTTTGCTGCATATAATTGATGCCCAAACTTTATAGCTTAAAACAGCAATCATTACCTTATACATTCTCATAGTTTCTGTGGATCAAGAAGTCCAAAGGGCTAGGTTCGTCTGTCCTTTCTCAGTCTTTCATGCAGTGCACTCTGAAGTCAACCTGGACTAGTCATCTGAAGGAAGGACAAGCTGGCTTGGACTGTCTACTTGAAACCTGTTTCTCTCTATTATGACTTTTGCATGGAGCTGCTTGGTTGTACATATGTTTGAGTGATTTAGGGAATCAAGATGAAAACTGTTTACAGACTACCTTTTCCATTGGTATTTTGTTAGTCACATATCTTTAGTACTGATTTGATGTGGGAGAGGGGCTGGCTACCTAAGATTATGAGTTCCAGGAGATGTTGATCATCAGATTGCATCTTGGAGACTGGCTGTCATAGACACGGATTCCCTCAGAGGAAATAATTTGACTTGACTAGAATTCCTGGAATGCTTTCAATGTTTTTGGTGATTATTTATTCATTTTTATGATAGTTCAGCCCAACTATTTCATGTTTTGCTTCCTTCCTTCCTTTCTCTTTCCTTCTTTCTTCCTCTCTTTTACCCCTCCCTCCTGCCTTCCCTCCCTTCCTCGCTCCCTCCCTCCCTTCCATCCTTCTTTCCTTCCTTCCTTCCTTCCTTCCTGCCTCCCTTTCTCCCTCCCTCCCTCCCTCTCTCTCACTTTCTCTCTCTTTCCCTCTTTTTCTTTCTCTTTCTTCCTTTCTCCCTCCTTCCTTCCCTTTTCTCTCTCTTTCTGTCTTTCTCCATCTTTACCTCCCACTTTCTCTTCTAATCTCTCCATCCCTCACACACACCCACCTCTGATTTCACTCACATTTAATCACTTTTGTGTATAACTACAAGTGTTAGAAAACAATAAGAATGGGTAAAATTCTACATCAGAACCCAAAGCCTTCCAGAAAAGTCTGCAGGCCTCTAATCTTTCATTCTTAGTGATTCTAGGTTGCCATCTTATGTGACCCCCAGTATACTTAATCCCAAAATGCATGACTAACATGCCATCTTCATCCCTGCTTAAAATCCTTGATGGTTTGTTTCTGCAGAACATAGTCAACTACTTGAAACTGACATAAATGTCTAAATACTCGTTTCTAAGTTTGTATGGCAACCTCATTTTCCATCATTTAAAATTATACTCCAGAACTAAACTACCCCATCAGAGGCTGAGAAGACTGATTTTTAGATGTAACACATGAAGTTTTCACATGCCCCCAATGATCGTTGTTATTGTCACAAAAGGGTTGCTTATTTTTTAATTCATACTTAATGACAAGCATTGGACAAAATATATTACATGTTACATTTTAGTAAAACCTTATACCAAGACCTTCAGACTAATTATCTCCATTTCAGTTGAGATAATAGACTTAGCTGTTAATTTCTGTTCAGCTAATACATGAGAAAATTCAAGCTTACTTCGCTCTGCCTTGAAAGGCTATTTTCTTTTAATGCCATAAAAAACTCTGACTATCAGGAGGTATTTACTAGGTTTAAATCTTAAACCTGCCATTTGCAGGCAGAACAACTTTATACAGATTGAATTATTTCTCCAAATGCCCATTTCTTCATTTATAAAAATTAGAACATAAGAAAGCACCCTATAAAATGTTTAAAAACACTTATACAACTTTCATGAGAATCAAAGGCAGAAATAGTTGAGCTGCTGGTACTATTTTATCTAATCAGGACTATTCTCCACTTACTTCAAATGACACATTGTAATTTGACACCATGTCTAATTTGAGCAAATGGAATTGTTTTCCCTGAAGTTCCTCTGTGACTTTACTCTTGTAACTATTTACATATATATTCTCTATTATAAGAGACATTCTGGAAATCTTAAGTGATTCTATCTTAGTTGAAGTATCCTTCAAATCAAACTCTGAGCCAAAGATCTCTGAGTCAAATAGACTTCTTACAGATGCAAAGAACATGGGTAGGTAAGGAAGAAAGCACTCAGAAGAGGGAGGGCCACCGCCAAGTGATTTGTTAGTTATCAAGTCAACTATTGTCGTAGATAATTGATCACTGCTATACTACAGCCAAACTCTGGAAAACTATGTGGAAACTTACTTGTCAGGATTATCCAGACTGAAGGAATCACACTTTTATATCCCTCTAAGGATTAGCTATTGGTTATGTGCTTTTTCTGCACAAGTCTTTATCTATGGTATATTCCTGTACTTGTACCTGTACTCTTTAACAAACAATACTGCTTTGCTTGTAGTGTTCATAGGCAAAGTGACTTTTCAAGGCTGAAGGCAACCCAACAATAATTCCAGTGCTTCCTTTGACAGTCAGCCTGCTAGAGAGAATAGAGATAGAACAATGGCAGTGACTTGTGTGTGTGTGGCTCACTGTGAGTGTCCTCACTGATGTGCTTATTCATCTGCTTTTGAACTTTTGCAATCTCTGTTCACTTGGAATTTTCTTGTGTAATGATAATAAGGAGTTTGCAACCAATAATATTTAAAGATACAGAGAAAAGGAATTTCTAATATGACAACAAACTATACAATCAGTTTTAGCTTCTTATTTTCCCCTAGCTGATTAGAAACTAAAAGAAAAGTGGTTACAACTCTAGGAAGAAGGCTTGACCCTCAGCACATGTGGTTTGAGCAAGATTGTAAGAAATACAAATGAAGATTGTGTGCTTGCTTCAATAGACAATGTGTTTTATAGTAGGAACACAACTGCAAGTTAGGTAATCAAGTAGGTTAGAGCTGTTGATTGGCCCAATGACAATAATTCCTGAGCAAACTGCATTGTACTAAAAAGGAGGTGCTAAGGTAAGGTGTTACCTGAATTTTGTGTCTCTAATAGTATTCAGGTCATTGCTTCTGCATATTACAAATGATTAGATTCAAGTAGTGTTGGGAAACAATGTGGGATGTAGAAAGAGCTCTACAAATGAAAATATGACATGCCTATCTACATGAATTTGGAACATCAATTTTAACACTTGTGAGATTAGGAGATCACATTTGTAATAAAAAAAGTAAATGAGCAATTGTAAGGTTAGACATCAATATCTACTGAATACCTCCATTTAAAGGGGCAGCTTAAGCTAGGTGCTGGTGGATCACATCTGTAATCCTAGCTACTCAAAATGAGAGCCAATGCAACAGTGATACTCAAAAGACAGTATGTTGGAAAGAAACTTTACAACCTGGGGAGGGGACCTTGTGGAGAAGGGAAAAGTGGGAGAAAAATGAGGGAGAGAGTAACAATGTTCCACAAGAAATGTACTCACTATCTTGTGTATGTAACTGTAACCCCTCTGTATATCACCTTGACAATAAAATTAAATTTTAAAAAACAGATAAAAGGGAAATGTACTGAATAGGTGACTTAAGAAATTGTAACCCCGGGCTGGGAAGGTGACTCAGCAGTAGAGTGCTTGCCTTGCTTGCATGAGGCCCTGGGTTAGATTCCTCAGGACCACATAAGCAAAAGGAAAAAAGTCGGAAGTGCTGCTGTGGCTCAAGTGGTAGAACACTAGCCTTGAGCTGAAGAGCTGAGGCCCAGAGTTCAGGCCCCAAAACCGGACCCCCCCCAAAAAAAAAGAATTGTAATCCCTCTGTATCTCAACTCTATAACAATAAATTAAATTAATTTCAAAAAATAAACAGGCTAAGATCTAGCCCAAGTAGGAAATTCTGTGAGATTCTTATCTCCAATTAACCACCAAAACCCAAAATCGTAGCTGTGGCTCAAATGGTAGAGCATGAGCCTTAAGCAAAAAAGCTCGGGCTCTCAGTTCAAACCCTAGTACTGGCATAAACAAACAAACAAATATAAATGATCAGATTGAGCCAACATTTGCCATAATGAAATTTGAATTGTCAAATCTCCTAATGGTTCTTAAGACTCACAGCTTGCATTAGTATAGATCTTCAGAATTTTTATGTGCTGGCATAATTTTTATGAAGACCATGATATAGACCAAAGAAAACTCATCAGTATTAGCAGAAAACAAGTTGTCACCCCTAGACCAGATGAATCTTGAATACCCTTGCAGTTATTAACTCTCTCAAAATTGATGCAGACACAAAATTATCCTTTGGAGAATGGGATGTCTGATAGTGTTGCTCCCATTGTCACCCCTGCCTTCCTTCCCTGAGGGCTTTCGGTGCTTTAGCTGAATTGTCATCAACAATCTCCCTCAAAGAAGAAGTTGCACACCAGCCCCATTCCTCCTCTAATTATTTAGATTATGTCATTGAAATGTAAACTTAAAAAAGGCAGGGATACTAAAACATATTTCAGGTAGGTTACCTGAAAATTGTTACTTGCAACTTTTTTTGAAGTTCCCCAAATAATCCTCAATCTCTATTTAGAATCAGAGAGATAGACATCTTTCATGTCCAAGTTATACCTTCCATTCTAGTGGATGGCATTGATAGTTGCTTAATTATTTCAGATGAGTGATAGAAAGTACAATCTAGGCAGAGGAGAGAAATGCAAGCAATAGAAAGAGCAATAGAAAATACAAAATTAAAGGGTAAGGTGTCAGAAAGGGAGAGATGGCATCAGAGATGCCTTGGAAATTTTTCTTTCTTTTTTTCTTTTTTTCGTTTTTTCTTGTGAAAATACTTTACAGAGGGGTTACAATTACATGGGCAAGATAATGAGTACATTTCTTATCAAGCATTGTAGCCTCTTCCTTTGTTTCCCCTTCCCATTCCTTCCCATCCTCCCCCCACCCCTCACCCAATCTTCTTCCCCGCACACCAAAGTTAAAGTTCATTTTTCCACATAACGACTTGTTACATCTCATTTTTGCAATGGATCCACCTATATCCCTATTTAAACGATTTGTTTTTCCCTTCCCCTCCACAAATTATACCAACCTCTTTTTTTCATTTTTTATTTCTTTTTTAATTTTTTATTGTGAAAATACTGTAAAGAGGGATTAAAATTATATGGGCAAGATAATGAGTACATTTCTTATCAAACATTGTAGCCTCCTCCTTAGTTTCCCCTTCAAATCCCTTCCCATCCTCCTCCCTGTCCCCACCCAATCATCCCCGCTACCCGCCCCCCTCCCCGGACCAAAGTTGTAAAGTTAATTTTTCAACATAACGACTTGTACATCTTATCGTTGCAATGGGTCCACCTGTATCCCTATTTAAAATCTATGTGCATATGACCATATAAGATGATGCTAAGTGAAATGAATCCCAAGATAGGGACACAAGAGGTTTTATCTTTCTTCCTGTTGTTTTTAATGTACTTATAATGTACTATGGGATTTTTTTTATTTCTCTTGTATATTCTTCTTCCATGGTATAACCCCTGTTTTCACTGCATTTGATTCTGGTGCCCTGCATCTTGTACATACATTTTTCTAATTTGGGAAGGGGAAGGAAAATAACAAAAAGCAGAAATAAGGATACATTTTGGCCCATTGTAACAATGAGATGTACAAGACACTATGGTGAAAATGAACTTTACAACTATGGTGGGGGAGAGTTGGGGACATGGGGAGGGAAGAGACAGTAGGGGAAAAAACAAAGGAGGAGGTAACAATGTTCGATAAGAAATTTACTCATTACCTTACTCACGTAACTGTAATTCCTCTGTACAATATCTTTACAATAAAAATACATATTTTCAAAAAAAATGACAAATGTGGGTGAATTTTTTAAAATGCCAAAAATGTTTAAGATTTAATACATTTGAGATAACCAAAACCTACTTAGGAACAAAAAGAACCAACTTAAAGCCCTTCCTTAGGAAAGTAAATAGTAGCCTCAGAATGTTATACAGGAATTTGATCACAAGATAGAGAGAAGTCACAGTCTGAAAGTTCCAATCAGGAGTCTTTATTAGAAAGCCAACAACTGTGAGGGATACATGTTCCCAAGGAACTCACAGCCTCAAATATACTTAGAACTGTTTTAAAACACTGAGGCATGTAGATAGGAAAGAAAGAGCAGAAAAACAAACCAGATAAACTCTAATGGAGAGTTGAGAGGGATGCCATGGTGACTTGAGGAGGGCCATGAGACGTGAGGCATGGCACAAAATGATGCTGAGGTGTTGGGACCTAAATACGGTCATGGTCAGGGAAAGGGTCATGAGGAACTTGAGAGTTCAAAGAGTCTCATGAGTTCATGGTACAGGTCTGGTGGTCCAGTAACCTATTGTCCAAGTCTGTGCCCCTGCCTCTAACAATTCAGGCATGCCTATCACCTAGGGGTAGGGGTTAGGATTCACCTATAAGAGTTTTTAGAAAGTCTCTCATCCATCAACATGTCAAAGATGCTGCCAGTTAGAACCAGTATCCATATTTCAAGAACAATCAGAGAAAAATGAAAAACAGCCTCAGATGGTGAAATATGGATACTTTGTCTAAATAATACTATCTGTCCTCAGCACCATCTTGGTGTCTTAATAGGTGTTAGGAAATTTTCACCCAGTTCCAAGAACTGTAGAGGTGACATAGGACTCTCTTTGAACTACAGCTGTGTTGTGAGTTGTTAAATTGCAGATGTATCATGGGTTGTTTAGCTCCAGAAAAAAATGTGTTCCAGAGAATACTTGCCCTTGCATATCCTTTATTGTTCCCCTTAGATAACTGGCCCTTGATTGACCCTGATTGTTACCCCTGGATAGCTTGCTTTGCTTCTGTAAAATACACTTTGCTAGTTCCCATACCATGTGACATCTGCCTTGATGTGGCTTTTGCCTTCAAAAACTTTGCGCTAGCTGCATTAGGCACTGCAAGTTTTTGGGGGGTATGAGTCTGCTTGCAGTCACTGGTTCACAGCCATTATGAGTAAAGGATGCTTCACTTGCCAGGCCCTGGTGGCTCATGCCTGTAATCCTAATTAGTGAGGAGGCTGAGATCTGAGGATCATGGTTTAAAGCCAGCCCAGGCACAAAATTCCGTGAGATTCTTATTTTCAATAAACCACCAGAAAATCAGAAGTGGCACTGAGGCTCAAGTGGTAGAGTGCTAGCCTTGAGCTGAAGAGCTGAGTGACAGCACCCAGGCCCAGAGTTCAAGCTCTACAACTGACAAAAAAAAGGGGGGCAGGGAATGGCAATGTATTTCTAATGTGCTGTGTTGTATTGTAACTACCTAAAGAAAATAAAAATATAATAGAAATTAATGATTAATTTTTAAGTAATTGTTTAATTCTAAACCATAACAAGGGCTGGTTTTGAAATCAAACAGACCTGAATTTAAATTTTGATTACACCTCACACCCTTCAGGTATAAATCCAATTTTAGAAGCCTTCTTTTAGGAAAAATAGAAAATATAAAAGTAAAATTAGTAGTGAAAGAGGTGTCAAGTTGATGTGGTGACCCAACCTCTGCTCCTGTATTATGTGTCATAATTTGGCAGTATTATTATAGACATATCCTACGTTGTGATGACTGTCAATAGCTAAACATAGGTATGTCACTATCCCCCGAAATGTGTCTTCATTTGCTACTTACATCTCCACTGTCATTAGAGGAAAGTGATGACAAAAGTTAGCCTGATTTCAATTGAACTATCTTACTTTTAAAAAGCTAGGAGAAACATATGACTATGTGACCATAATTCTAGGACGTGTGTGTGTGTGTGTGTGTGTGTGTGTGTGTGTGTGTGTGTGTGTGTGTGTGTGTGTGTGTGTGTGTGTGTTGCTGGTACTAGAGCTTAATAACTGAGGGGGTCTCACTCTCGCATTTAACTCTTTCATTCGGGGCTGGAGCTCTATAACTTGAGCCACATTTACACTTCAACAACCCCCCCCAACCCCAGCTACCCCGATACTTTATTCTTTCTGGTTAACTGGCAATAAGAATCTCTTGGATTTGTCTGCTTGGGCTGGTTTTGAGTCATAATCCTCAGCCTTCTAGGTAGGTAGGATTACAGCTAATAACCACCAGCCCAGCAATTTTCGGACTTGCTACAGAGCCTTGAGAGATTCCATTATGCAAGTGGAGAAGCTGGAGACCAAGCTGCATGATGCCATGATAATTCATGGGGATTCATTTGTGATGTCTGTTACTCACACTATACGTATAAATAACCCTTCTCTTTCTCACAGGTCATACACTGGGGAAGTAAAGGAATGTATGGTTCATGGCCTAAAGTAAATGATCAATGGTAAATAAAGATTAAAAATATTAAATTTTGCAAACCAATGATAGTTCCTTTTGTGTATTTCACTATGGGGTAAGTACCATCCAAACTCTCAAAGGCTATTGAAGGTTTTGTGTGTTTGGGCTTTTTTTCCCACTTACAGGCAGTCAGAGAGGGCTACTTAAGTATTTTATATCATTCATTTATCTTGCTAGCTATGTCCTTTGACATGCAGAAGCTCCACAGTTTAATGCAATCCCACTTTATCCAGCTTTTCTTTTATTTGTTGTGTTTCTGGATCTTTATTTAGGAAGTTTCAACCTGTGCCAAGGAGTCCTAGTGTATCTCCTATCCTTTCCTCTCATATTTTCAGAGGATCTGCTCTTACTTCAAGGTCTGTGATCTATATGCAGTTGAGTCTGATGCAGGATGATATGTAAGTATCTAACTTCAATTCTCTAAACATGTATAGCCAATAGTTTGAAGCCAGCCTGGGCAAGAAAGTGCATGATATTTTTATCATCAATTAGCCACCCAAAAGCTGAAAGTGGCTATGGCTCAAGCGATAGGGTGTTATCTTTGAGCTAATAAAGCTCATGGACAAAACCATAAGCCCTGAGTTCAAGCTCCAGCTCCAACACACACACACACACACACACACACACACACACACACACACACACACACACACACACACACACAATGGATGCACAAATTCATAACCAAGGTCATCTTGCTTAGATATTTTATTTTAATAAAAGTTTCCAAGTGAATATCAACCCTGGTTCTGGCAAAATTGCAGGGATGTTAGGAATGGCTGGCAAGTCAAAATAAGAAGAAAAATTGCCAGAGACCATCCTGAAGAGGAAAAAGGAAAGATAAATGATTTCATCCTCCAGGAAATGGGCATGGAAAAGAGAATGAGACATATGACGAAGTGAGACCACTGAATGCCCTGGGGAACTCTGTGCTTCATTGCACCACCTAGGGGAGTCAAGGTATACATGGCACTTTTTCCCATAGTTGCTGTACAAGTAGTAGTATCGCTTTGGCCAAACCCAGGTGTGGAATCTATTGAGGATAGTCCTGTGAACCAACTTGGAGAAGTGAACTAAACAAAAACTATGCTTAGCAATATTAATAAGGCTGACAGAATGCAGAACATGGAAGTGTGCATATGTGTATATGGCTATATGTAATCTTTGTAGCAAAAATTCTAATATGATTTACAAGAAAATACAGATATAAACATGGGCATGCAAATTTCATGTTGCTAAATAAATTCATGTTTACTACCAGTAAGAGAATCTTAGCCAGATCCTGAAGCCAAATTCACCTTTAATTAGCCTCCTCCTTCATTAATCTCCTCCTGTTCTTTTCCCTCTCTTCCTCTTCCTCCATCTTTATGTTAGTGGTGTTTTAGCTTGTTAGGCAGGCATTCTACCACCTGAGCCAGGCTTCCAGCCATTTTTGCTTTATTTTTCAGAAAAGGTCTCACCTCATGGTTATTCCCAGGTGGCCTGAACCATGATTCTCCTATTTATACTTCTAATATAGTTGGGATGACACACAGCACCACTGTCAGCTATTGATTCAGAAGTGATCTTTCCAATTTTCTTTTATTTTCTTTGGGGGGGGGGGTCCGGTCATGGGGCCTGAACTCTGGGCCTGGGCTCTGTCCCTCAGCTCTTCAGCTCAAGGATAGTGCTCTACCACTTGAGCCACAGCACCACTTCCAGCTTTTTCCTTTTTGCTTATGTGGTGATGAGGAATCAAACCCAGGGCTTCATGCATGCAAGGCAAGCGCTCTACCACTGAGCCACCTTCCCAGCCCCGATCTTTCCAATTTTCTAAACAAGATTGTCTTTGACTCTGCCTCTCCAATAACTGGGATTATAAATTTAAGCTACTGCAACTGACCTTGTTAAATTTTTGTTGCTATTGGTTATAAGTCTTGAACTCTGGGCCTATGCATTGTTCCTGAGAATAGCACTTGATTTGAGCCACAATGCCACTTCTGGCTTTTTCTGTGATTAATTGGAAATAAGAATATCGTGGACTTTCCTGACTGGGTTGGCCTTGAACCACAATTCTCAGATCCTCAGTAGCTAGGATTATAGCCATGAGCCACCAACACTTGGCTTCTTGTTGAATTCTCTATGGGAAAGAATATAATCTATGCCTGTTGAATCTCTTAAAGTGGTGCTTGGCATACAGTAATTACTAAGTATACATTTGCTGCATGAAGGGCAGATAAATGGTGAACAAAGGGTAGTTGACTTCAAGCCATTCATAGGAATGGGCCTATTCTTCATGAGCTTTGTTCTACTTGTAATACTTCTCTAGCTCAAATTAGTCATAAATATTATAGCACATAAATTGTTAGAGCTCTTCCTTTAGCCATGAGAAAAAGTGAGGCTTCAAGGAGTGAATGACTGAGAAGATGGCTCAACTAATTTGCAATCTGATCTGTTCTCGAATCCCAGGGATTCTGGCTTTGAATTCAGTGTTGTCAAATTATTACCAGGAGGTATCTTTAATCAAGTACATGCAGAAATATTCTCCTATGTTATTCCGTATGTAAAGCATAAGCATGTTCATGTTTGTGCATGTGTGCAATGATTTAGACTCTCCAGATTTCTTCAGCCTTATTTGTATGGGATGCTCAACTCTGTTTCACATCCATGTTTAACTGCTGTTTTGAACCACTGTCTTGTCTGCCTTGTCATCTAGTATATTAGATTTTTTCTTTTATGCAAGTGGATAGTTTATAGAATTAGCCATGTATAGTATTAGACATGATTCTAGGAATCCTGATCTTGAAAACAGTTTGTACTCCTCTTGCACATGGCCTGTTCTGTGTGTGGTTTCTGTACGAGCAACATTTCTGACTACCTGTAGTACAATTACTTTACATGAGCTATGTGATCTCACTCTTGTCATCTCAGATGCACTCTGCAACTAACCTTACACGACTGTCAGTCATCTTCATTAAAAGGTTCCCCAAGATTTGACACAGAGTGTAGCCCTTGGCAGCTCTTTTCCCAGGGCATTACAGATAGCGCATTACAGATTTTGGTTCCCTCTGCTGCTCCACCATCCATGACCCAGAAGCTGGCTTTCATTGACCTTCCTATATTTAATTTCAGTCTCATTTTCTTTCTTCCATTATTATCTTTCTCAGTCTCTGTAATGCCAGGTTTCAGGTCATACTCAGCTCAACTTTCACTTTCTTCATTGAACTTCAATTCTCCTGAGAGTTCATTTTTTTCTTTGTTATGGCTGCATTTTGAAAAATATTCTGAGGGTATAAATGGGTCTTTACTCATGCTTAGGAAAAAGCATGTACTTCATTTCTGATTATAGATTGTAAGTTAATAAAGCAAAGCATCATTCACATACGAACTGCTGTAAGCATGAGGGCTGTAGTGGACAGGGACCTCTGTTGCCAATGCTCCCAAGGGAGAGGCAGATTAGAAATGAATGTGCATTCAGCAGCAACCAGGTAGTTAACTTGCTGTGAAGATAAAGCAGCAGGGCGAGGAAACAGCAGTAGAGATGAAGGAGCCACACTTTGGTAGAGTGAAGAGCTACGCTGAAGACTGGACACTGAATTGAAGGAGTAGACAACACAGAGTTCAGAAAAAAGTGTGTTCAGGCAGAAAGATGTGAAGAACACAAAGCCTGAGGTGAAGGCCAAGCCAGGGCATTTCAAAGACAAACAAGAATGCCACCTCTCCTGCAGATTGGAGTTCAAGGAATCCCAAGGGTAGTCCAAGGGTAGAAGGCTGGAAATGTAGGCTGAGATCTGCTCTGAGGATCATGAGTCTCAGCCAGCCTGGGTAGAAAAACTCTGTAACCAATTAGCCAGCAAAAAAGATGCAAAGATGTGTCTCAAGTGGTAGAGTTTTGAGACAAAAATGCTAAGAGAGAGTACAAGGCCATGAATTCAAGCCCAAATACTGGCATGCATGTGTACCCATGCACACACATGTATACACACACACACATATACAGAGAAGAGGAGGAGGAGGAGGGAGGAGGAAAGAATGGAGGAAGGAAGGGGGAGGGATGGAAAGAAGAAAGAAAGGAAGAAAGAAAGAAAGAAAGAAAGAAAGAAAGAAAGAAAGAAAGAAAGAAAGAAAGAAAGAAAGAAAGAAAGAAAGAAAGAAGGGAGGGAGGCAGGGAGGTAGGCAGGGAGATAGGACAAAGAGAAAAAGAGAAAGAAGGAAAGAAGGAAAGAAGAAAGAGAGAAAGAGGTGATTAGGGTCTGATCTCAAAAAAATCAAGAAGGCAATGGATAGGAAGAACCAAATGAATTACACACTAAACAACAACTCCAGCTATTGCTAGGGTATGTAGGGGGCAACGAGAAACAGTGGGAATGTAGGGAATGCAGGTAGGTGACCACTAGAGCAAGACCTCTGGAGAACTCAGTAGTGTGTCAGTAATGTTGTGATTCCAGGGATATTTTGCTGTAATATGTGAAGGAAAAAAAAGAGGCAAAAATGATTGCTCAGTTTGAGGCAAAAGGAGAATGGAGAGGCCAATAATAATTTTTGGAAACTTGGTGTATGGGTGCACATAACTGCTTTGTATGGTGGGTGGAAAAGAAATTCAGGAGTTCTAAATAGAGCTCATCAAGGTGGTGTATACCTGTAATCCTAGTTTCGTGGGTGGTGGAGATAAGGAGGATTGGGATGCAAGGCTAATCATAACTGAAAGCTAGTGAGATCCTATCTCATTCAGTAAGCTGGGCATGATATTTCCCACCTGTGATTTCAGCTAGGTAGGAAGATTACAGTCTGAGGTTTCCCTGGGCCAAAAGATAATAAATAACACTTGGTCCTCCATTAGGCCTGTGCCTCATTAATTCACTCTGGATAAATCTATAGGTCTAAAAATTCTTTTAAATGCTAAAATGCTATCTGAATTGTGGTATAAAACATAGGGCACATCATCATTTATTCCTCACAAGACTTTTTAAATGCTGTAATGGAAATAAAATAGGCCTAAAATTCAAGAGAGTCATAGACATAGACAGAGACAGAGACAGAGACAAGACACAGAGAGGCAGAGAAACAGAGATTAAAAAGAGAGACCCTATCTGAGAAAATAAAGTAAACAGAAAAAAGGGCTGGAGGTTTGTGCTTGCTTGTCTAATAAGCACAAGGCTTTCAGTTCAAATCCTAGTATTCGGGGGCAGGGGGTAGAGAACAGAGAATGTTGAAAGGGGATACATTAATCAAGATGTCATGTCAGAACCTGACACCTTGAAAGAAAACCCATTTGTATAACTACTTAAAGATAATACAATTTTAAGGTATATGTTCACTTGAAAGAAAGAAAAAGAAGTCTAATTGTGTTTGACATGCTAGATTACAAATATAAAGTTCAAATAATAAAGATATTTTATCTCTGTTTTAAATGCATCAATTTAAACAATGTCAGTTCTATTAACATTGTGCTGTTTTTTTTTCTTTTCTGAATGCAAGGACTTTGTATGTATTATTTTACTTTAAATCTAACTTATCCCCCTCCCCAAAATTTGCGTTCTTTAACATCACACACAAAACCATTTTGTAATTGATTTGCAAAGGGAGTTTTGTAGAAAAGCTTGTGTTTATACTAAGTATCTATGCATGATTTAAAATATACAAGGCTGAAAAACCTCCAAGTGAATTTAGATTTGAAATCTGAAAAGAGAGTCATAAATGCAGAGACAGTGTTAGTAAGAGCTCCCTCGGTCCACTCAGCCTCTGATATTCAGTGATAACAGGGCAGAGTAGGATGAGGTCAGCTTCCTGAGAACCTCCGTGTCCTCTGGGGAAAGGACCATTAATTTTTAGAAGCTTGAATACTGTCATGGTTCAGAGTTCGGAACAGACTGGCCTAGAAATAAAAGAACCTGCCTTTCATTCCCATCCCTGCTGCTTACTGGAATGTGATCATCTGTTTCCACACATTTGAAATAGAGCTGCCATTATGAAGCTGTTGCAGAGCTTTTGAGGATTTCTTACCATTATATAGAGATACACAAAAGGACCATGAAAAAATATGCATATAAATTTTATTCTAAATTATAAATATCTGCTAAAAAAATCCCGTAGATAGAAATACTTTATGGATAAAATTGAACTGAAAAAGAGATTTAAGGACAGTGCTGATGTATGCAGCAAAGGAACTTTCTAAATCTTCAGAGTAATTCTTTAACTTGTCACAAGTTCACAGTGGTGCTACAGAGTTTTGTGTAGTGGACACTGACTAAACCATAGGAATGAATTCCCTTCTTAAAAAAAGTGTAACAGGCTTTTTAAAGTGTCCTGGGTCTATACCAGCAGCTACATTGGGATAAGGCTTATAAAATTCCCTTTTTACGTAAGCAATTTTTTATGTCAATAAAGTTTTGAGTTAGTTTATGGAGCAATCTCGGTAAAAATGATATAGTTAAGGAAATAGATTTACAGGAAAAACAAAAGAAAAGAAAAGTATAATGGAATGTTATTACACAAAACAATTCTAAGGGATCATTGTCACAATTTGATTATGATGTGTTTCTGAGTTTCTTGGAAGGCCCAGAACAAAAGGAAACATGAACAATGACTCAGTGGCAATTTCAAAGGGGCAAAGAATTTGCTTTGTTTCCCAAGAAAGATACAACTTGGACAGTCTAAGCCCATATTCCCCTTTCTTCATTAAAATGTTGTGACTTGAATGGTTATTAGTCTTCAGACTAAGAATCTACCTTGGCAATTTGAAGGTGCCACATGAGAGAGATCACCCGTGACTTTAGACTTTCTAAGGGTAAACATTCTAAGTGAAATCCAGGTAACAATCTGAAAACTTATCTATGATTAACAAAATACCAAGAAGTACTAGATTCTCACAGCAGATAGGGCATCAAGCTAAAATATAAAACTATGTCTTTCTGTGTGATACCATTGCTTATTCCTACTTTTATTATCCAAGATAAGAAAACTTTTTGTTTACATTTTGTTTTTTGCTGAAAAGTTCTGATTTTGAAATCAAAGACAAAGCATTTATACTCAGCAATCAGATAAACAAGGCAGGATATCTTTAAAAAGGAAAACAACATTTAGGATGATAGGAATTATCTGGGTGCTATTGATGGATACCAAACAATCATCAAAGGCAACAACATGTCCATCTTGTGATTAAATAACTAATTTTAGTTTGAAGATTTTAAGTGTACATTGCATTTTTTTTATTTCTTGAATGCTTTCTCTCTACTTTACCAACTTGGAAACTATCCAGTATACGTACCGCAAAATTTCAACTGCTGAAACCATCACATATCACAAAGCACATGCAGTTAGGTACCTCTCAACACTTAACCTCTCCCCCTACCCTGAAAAAAAACTGGAGAAATAAGAATATTAAAAGGACAGTAGCATCAAAAAATGATGTTCTTGCAGTCGAATATATAGGGGATTCAGTAGTTGAATATAAAATAGATAAACTGTCACTCTTTAATTTATACATTTCTGTCCTGTATTGATAAGTAAGAAATGCACATTTATTGTTTTTTATTATTTTTACATTTTTTTATTGTGAAAATACTGCACAGAGGGGTTACAATTACATGGACAAGATGAGTACATTCCTTATCAAGCATTGTAGCCTCCTCCTTTGTTTCCCCTTTCCATCACTTCCTATCCTTTCCCCGCCCCCCCACCCAATCCTCCCCGCTCTCCCCCCCAGCCGCACCAAAGTTGTAAAGTTCGTTTTTGACATAACGACTTGTACATCTCATTGTTGCAATGGGTCCATCTGTATCCCTATTTCAACGATGTGTTTTTCCCCTTCCCCTCCACAAATTATAACATCAAATACAGTGAAAGCAAGGGTCATACTGTGGGGGAGGGACATACAAAGCAACAAAGAAATAATCTTATAAATGTGTTAGAAACAATCTCAAGAAATAAAAAAAAAACATTTGAGTACATATCTTAGGGTTCATTTCCCTAACATCACCTTATCTGACCTTTTCTGCTTGACTCAGACATATACTAGATATTGCAAATGAGGGAAACCATGGGACCTATGTTTCTTTGGGCCTGGCTTACTTCACTTAATATAACTTTTTCCAAGTCTTTCCATTTCCTAACAAATGGGGCAATGTCATTGTTTCTGATGGAGGCATAGAATTTTATTGTGTACATATACCACATTTTCTTGATCCATTCATCTATTGAGTGGCGTCTGGGTTGGTTCCATATCTTAGCTGTAGTAAATAGGGGTGCAATAAACATAGTCGTGCTGGTAGCTTTAGTGTGGTCTTGTTTGTAAACATTTGGGTAAATGCCAAATGGGGAATTGCTGGGTCATAGGGGAGCTCTATGTGGAGTCTTTTGAGGAAACTCCATACTCCTTTCCAAAGTGGTTGAACAACTTTACGCTCCCACCAACAATGAAGTAAGGTTCCTTTTTGTCCACATCTCCTCCAGCATCTGCTTTTATTAGAGTTCTTGATCATAGCCATTCTAACAGGGGTGAGGTGGTATCTCAATGTTGTTTTGATTTGCATTTCTTTTATGGCTAGGTAGATTGATTGTGTCTATTGGCCATCCTTCTTTCCTCTTCGGAGAAGTTTCTCTTTAAGTCTTTAGCCCACTTATTTATTGGGCAGTTGTTTCTTTGAAGATTTGTTGTTGGGGGATTTATTTTTTTTGAGGTCCATGTATATTTTAGATATGAGATCTTTGTCCATTGCATGGCTAAAAATGATGTTCCTGCAGTCGAATATATAGGGGATTCAGTAGTTGAATATAAACTAAAATAAACTGTCACTCTTTAATTTATACATTTCTGTCCTGTATTGATAAGTAAGAAATGCACATTTATTGTAAAAAATTATTTTAAGTACAATATCTTGAGAACAATGAGAAATAATCATCTGTAAACAGCCCGAACAGTTACTGTCTTAGTGAATTTCCTCTAGCATTTTTCTGTTTATTTCACTAAAAACATTTATGAATTTTCTAGTGGCAGAGTCTATGCTAAATACTCTTTATTTTGATACTGAGGATTAAATCTAATTGTATGTACTTTAGGCAAGTGTTCTACAACACTTCAGCCTTTGATTTTTATTTGGTTTTTGAGATACTATCTCATTCCCTTTGTCCAAACTGGATTGAAATCTATGATTTGTTCTTCCTGCAAGTAACAGATGTGAATCACCACTCTAGGTGCTAAGTATATACATTATTCATTTAACTCAATACTCCCTCAACAGTGTGTGCATGTATACACACATCTACTCACATATTCTCCTTCTCTCTCCTCCCTCAACACTTGTTCTTTTCTGTTTGCAAGAGATTAGAATCAGTCTCAATCACTTCATGGCACTCTAACACTGCAGCTGGAAAGGTCGGCACCAGGACAACATGACAGGAGAGAAGAACTCTGCCAACCAAGTCTAATATGCCAATCTTGCCTCAGAAAATAGAATTGAGGACCTGAAAATGAGGCAATAGAATTGAGGACCTGAAAATGAGGCAGCAGATAGGAGTCTGTGATAGAGCTTAAGTC
>NW_027203983.1:0-45511 GCF_024711535.1 Dipodomys merriami | reverse complement strand
AAATTTTGTTCTGCTTCATTTCAGACTACATTGAATTAACATTTAGTTCAAAGCACCTTAATCACTGTGATGATAAAAATAATGGCCAAGGGAACAGAAGTCAATTAAAATGACAACTTCTACAAACATTATCTTATACAATGATATTGATTTTGGTACATAGAAATTTTGACTGAGCCCATGGACTTTAATATTCTTGGAAATATTTGAAGTATTTTTCCCTTTATCATGGAAATTGTTACCACTTTTGTTTAAAAAATACATGAATTATTCTTCTAGTTTCCTTTTAGAAATAGATTTGTGCCTCTATTCAATGCTATTCAGATAGACACCTCTGACAAGCCATATTATTTCTTCATGAAGTTGATTTGATGCAATTATATGTATGTTTCCATATTTATGTTGTGTTTAAAGAAGAGGCATTATGAAATTCTTGGGATGTATAGACTTGTCATGGTTTAACTAGGATGCTATTGAAAAGTCTATCATAGCTCTGTCACAACTATCTGCTTTAATATCCACCACACTTTTAAGACTTCTTTAGCTCTCTAATTTCTTCTTCTTCATCTCTTTCTGTCTTGATTTATTGGGATAATATAAAGGTGAATTGCTGATAAAATTGTAGATTTGGTTAGAATTCTTAGATGACTTCATTTATTAAATACTCTTCAATGAACACATGGTAATGGTAGGAAGAGAGGAAAGAAGACAAGTTTATATTATTTTAGGGATGGGCATCAGCAAAGTGAACAAGTGCTCCCAGGGGCCACAGCATGAACAATTTCGCATTTATTTATTCTCTTGTAAACTATAATCAAATATATGTTAGTAATTACATTAATATATAACAATGTAATATATAATATGGAATAATTACATTTGTTAGAGATTGTATTTATTTGATTGTATATGTTGTAGAATCCATTGCTGCATATTGTAGAAACAGTAAAGAAGGGCTGACTAGAGCATCAACATGCTGAAGGCAATAGAAAGCAATATCAACTACTTGCTACAGCAACATATACTGTATACTAAGATCAAAATGATGCAGAGATTAGCATGTCTCCTGTATAAGGATGACAAACAAATTGCTAAAGCATTTCATATTTTAAAATATTGCAAGTGTATATCTATATGGCAAGGAAAGGAATAATAAAATGTGTAGAGCCAAACTCTCTATTTCTAGAAGTCTGGGACCACTTAGAATATGAAGAAATGCCTATATATACTTTAATAGCTCCTAAGAGATTATTGTTTGTCTCCTTAGTCCATATGTAAGGAACTCATTTAGTGTGCAGAGCAGTTTTGTAGTTGTAGGAGATATTGTGAGATATTTAACAGAGTCCAGTTCAGAGTTTGATGCAGCATATCAGGAAGGTTCTAGAAAATACTAGAAATATGCAGAGGAGGAAGGAGCTGGAGTGATAGGAAAATAGTTAAAGGAAAGCTATTTTTCAGATCCAGTATCCTTTGAGTTCACACCTTACTTTGATTTTTATGTGTAGCCATGTAAAAGAGTTCTAGCCATGTAATATTGTCAGTCCCATGATATGTGCTATTTTCAGGCCTCATCTACAAAACTCTCCTAATCATTATCCTTTCTCTTCTTGCACTAGTGACACTGGAAGCCAAATATCAAAGTTAAGCAGAATCCGTGGCAGAATCTGTATTCCTACATCAAGAGAAGAGCTGCTTGACTATCATGAATACCTAATTTGGACTTTAGGAGAGAAGAAACAAACTTTTGTCAAGCCACTGATTTTTTAGTTTTGTTCTTCAAATCACTGTTATTATCATTATTATCTTTTTATTAATTTTGGTTTATTAGTCAAAACAATATACCTTTCTAAAATAAAACTCAGTATATCATGTTAACTGTCATGAGAAGATGAAAAGAAAAAACGTCCCCACCCTCACTTCCCCACCTTATCCAAGCTGATGTCATAGTTGAGAATAGAATTGTAGTTACTAGAAGTTGGGGAGAATAAGGAGAATGTGACCATAGAGGAAGGCTCAACAGTAAGTACCAACTTACAGTTAGGATCAAGAAATTCTGATGTGCCATTATGGAGATAGGTGATTTAGATGATGAGAATTTATTGGTTATTCCCTGAAACTAGAAGAAAATAGTCTGAAAATTTTCAGCAGAATAAAATGTTTGTTTTTCTGCCACAGAAGCATATGTTTAAGTAATAGAGAACAAGAGTCTGGAAAGTAGGGTGCAGCAAAATATAGACAGTAAAGACGTCCTGGAGTCAGAATATAATACAACTGGTTAAACTATAATATTGAGCAAAAGGATCAAAAAGTTAGTTGTCTCAGTTTATAGAGCCTGAAGTAAACCTACTGAAGTGTAAAGGTAAGGAGAGTGGTAATATGTCTTAGGATAAGAAAGATTTGTTATTGTTTCTGCATTGGTGGAAGTGACAATGGATGGGGTGGGAAAATTGTGGTTGAGGTCAGAGTGGAGGCAGAGATTTCTTTCCAGGAGAGGCTAGTTGAACACGTGAGCTGGTGGTGCTGGTGATAAAGGAATAGGCTGAAAAAAATGAGCCACGGGAATGTTGATGACTGTGGGAGCACTGAGGAAAGGGAGAAGCTGGAGATAACTTTTAGGTCTATACTTTAGAGCAGTGAGTGTTCCTTTGCCACATGAGTTTGAGGCATACAGAAAAGGAAAGAAATTACCATAGTATCTAATATGTTCTACAAAGATAAAAAGAACAGTTAACATCAAACTACAGCAGCATTCCTCATGTTCACAAATCCATTTTGTCTTCCTAGGTACATAAACTATATTTTCAATCCTTTCTTGGAGCAAGGTAAAATAATATGGTTAAATTCTAGACAACAGCACATAGTTGTAAATGGTATATGCAATTTCCAGCTCAATCCATAAAATCCTGTATTTTATTCCCCAGCATCTGTTCTGTGGCAACCTTGGAAACTACATATTCCAAATGTTAAACTGCAATATGGAAGAATCCTGTCTCTGTAAGTCACCATTTAGATGAATGAGAGCTTTCCTGAATAGCTATGCAACCAACTGAACTATGACTTAAAGTACAAATTAATATTTATTGTTTTAACCATAATGAACATAGTGTGTATTTAACCAGAATAGCCAATGACACAAATACTTTGTTATTAAGCAACTTTAAGTTTAATGTAGCATCTGTTTAATGGATGGGCTAGCCCTAAAATCAAACTTCATTCATACTCTGGTGGAATAACCCGTGATATCACAGGTTATTGTTCCAATAGGATTTTAGAACCTTTTCCTGTTTATTCTCCTATTTTTCAATCTTAGTTGGTAAATTCTGGTGGTTAGATTTTAAAATAGAAAACTTGATGGTGTATTTTGTCTATTACTTTCTTATTTGAAAAAAATCCTTTAACTGGTAAAAGAGGCTTAAAGTATAGATCTTATTTTACAATATCTTGTCTGATATACTGCTTGGTGTGTTAACAAATATAGTTTAGAGCCTCTCTTATTTTTTCTTTATTTGACAGCCAGTAAGATTTCTGGTACTGTTACATTTATGACTTCATAAATTGGAAATGTGGTCAGAAAGAGAAAACCATTATCACTTAGGAACTCATTCTGCAACAAGATTTTTACCCAAGATTTCATTGGAATTATGGTCTATATGTAGAATCTACCTTGATGGTTTAATGTTGAAATCTGAAGTGAAAGAATTAACTCTGAATGTACTTTTGAAACCTCATTATTTTCATCATAGATTGAGTAATAACAGGCAACATTCTGATTATAGAAACTAGGTAGAAATGATCTCTGTAAACTAAATTGCTAACCTTAGTTTATTTCACTTAGTGTATCCATTGAATGAAATTTTGGTGTGCTGGAAAGTGGCAGTTAAGATACAGCTTAAACATTTTCCCAATATGAATCTGTATTACATTTGTGATTTTTGTGCTAGTGGATATTGAACCTGGTATCTTAAGCATGGTAGATAAGCACTGTCATTAAGCTATATCTCTAATCCTATATATATATATATATATATATATATATATATATATATATATATATATATATATATATATAATCTATATATATATATATATATATATATATATATATATATATATATATATATATATACACAAAGATATATGAACATTTAAAACAGAAGCAACACAGAAGTGTATAGAAGTGAAGTGCATCTCAAAACCTATCAATAATAAAGAACTGTTAAAATTCTGAAGTAGATTTTTATGCCTTCTTTATTTCCATACACAAAATAGTCCTCAGACATATATACAAACACACACATAAATAGAATCAAAATACAGATGTTTGTAATTTACAATTTTACTCACAAGCCTGAAATGTGGTTGTCTCATGTCTGTAAAGAAGAATCACTTTAAAAACACTATGAAATAATCTTTTATAGAAAATACAATAATATAACTAGTGTGGAACACTGAGGTTTCTAGTTTTTCACCATTGTGAGAAATACTGCCATTAACTAATGTGTATATATTTGGGTTTTTGTGAGTAGTGTAAATTGCTATGGTGAATTTGCTTGGAGGGAGGAAAACACATTTAATATTTCTAAATTTAATAGTATTGGAAAGAGTGTATCTATTATGACCAATGCATAGGAAAGGCAGTAGAGAGGATAATGCCTACTATTATAGAAACTGAAATAAAGAAGTCCATGAATGAATTTGTGCTGTTTCTAAAAGCTATTCTGACTCCTGTATTCCAATGTTAGAGTCTGTATTCCAATGTTAGTCTCTGTATTCCAATGTTAGACAAGATTTCCTGATACACAGGAAATGAAACTAATATGTAAATGTAGTATAGGTAGAAAGACTAGAAAAGATTTTTGTTGGAGTAAGACAACTGCATAACTTGTTTGCATTCAGTCCTCTTCTCTTACTCTGAGATGATCTTGTGGAATCTGAGATTACACTTGAGGTACTATAGGATTTGTGAGGTTCTCCATGAGTTCCTCACATATTCTATCTGATTGCTTCACTGTTGTTTTATTTCCATGTGAAGAAGCTAGTAGCCTTTACTGTATTCATTTCCTTCTCTTCTTTCTTCTGCCTGTGTTAGCTGAAAAATACTCTGAAATGTTGAATGAGAAGTTGGAGTAGAGTTAGAGTTGAGAAACTAGGTTTGAGAGTCTCTATTATAGCAGCATTGACAACAAGAAAAACAAATTAGAGAACTAAGGGATCATCGCTGGTTTGTCTTTTGCTTTCTGAAGGTCTGATGTAAAACACATCTGCATTGTGTAATGTGTTTTTTAGATCCAGGCTCTTTCTTTTGTGGTTTCCAGGGTTGTACTCTAAAATGCCTCAGCTTAGAAGAGAGACTCATTTTCTACTGATTATAATTTGTTCTGCTTTCAGTCCATGTTCACATGATATTAGCCTTATTACATGGAGACAAGAAAAGTGAGTCAGCACACAGTAAGTATAACTGTATGTAGAAATCAGGCCTGGAGTCACTTCACATCTCTACGGCTAACTGCTGTGTCAACTTGACAAGATTGTCAATAATTTAGTATCTTAGTTTTCTTGTTTATAAAATAAGGATAAGAATATGACTTTTCAGGCCTGGGAAGGTGGCTCAGTGGTAGAGCGCTTGCCTTGCATGCTTGAGGCCTTGGGCTCAATTCCTCAGCACCACATAAGCAAAAAGAAAAAGGCTTGAAGTGGAGCTGTGGCTCAAGTGGTAGAGCGCTAGCCTTGACCTGAAGAGCTAAGGGACAGCGTCCAGGCCCAGAGTTCAGGCCCATGACCGGACCCCCCCCCCAAAAAAAAAGAATATGTCTTTTCAGCAAAAGATTATTTCATAGTTTTTCAAAGTTATTCTTATTTACTGACATGAAACAACAACTGCATTTCAGGTTGCTGAATAAGTGACTATATGTAAAGGCACATAGCACATTCTTTTTTTGGGGGGATGGGGGGTGTTCTGATTGTGGGGCCTGAACTTGGGGCCTGGATTGCTGTCCCTCAGCTCTTCAGCTCAAGGCTAGTGCTCTACCATTTGAGCCACAGCACCACTTCCAGCTTTTTTCTTTTTGCTTATGTGGTGCTTAGGAGTCGAATCCAGCGCCTCATGCATGGAAGGCAAGCGCTCTACCACTGAGCCACCGTCCCAGCCCCCATAGCATATTCTTAAGAAGTGAACCCAGGCTCTGGGGGCTCACATGTATAAGCTTAGCTGCTCAAGAGGGGTTTGGAGTAGGAAAATCAGTGAGATTCTTACCTTCAACTAATCAGAAAAATGTTGGAAGTGAAGGTATGGTCAACTGAGAACTTGAGAATTCCAAGCCATGAGTTGAAACTCAGTTCTAGCACAGGAAAAAAAGAGATAGATTCTAGTATTAGTGGTAGTTGCACTGGGAATAGAATCATCAATCATGGCTATTGACATGAAAAATACAGAGAATACCTTTAATTGGTACAAAGAATGTGTATAGGAATTTGAGAGAATCAGCTTACTTTCAGTAAAGTTGAAAAAGTAACAATTCATGAAGAAAAATGCATTTGAGTAGGGTCCTAAAAAATGTGTTCCTTTTCCACTAAATCTGTGAAGAAAAATGCAATTTGCAGAATAGGGTGCCAGAGGGAACAAGGATATTGCTGAAGAAATTTGGTGAAATTTGACCTGAAATGCAGTGCCAATTAAGACAAATAGCAAGCTGATAAAAGTTATAAATGAGGGCTAGGGACTTGGCTCAGTATTGAGTGCTTGTTTAGCAATTACAAGAAGTTAATTCCAGCATCATGCACAGAAATCTTAAAATTGAGTAGTCTATGATTTATAAATAAATGACTGTGGTTCTTGTTTTGCTGTATGGGGAATGTGCTGTTCAGATGGGAGAGAACCTTGCCCAGGCCAGTGAGGAGCTGTTCAAAATTTGACCTCCTCTATCCTGAACAGGGAAGTGAAGAAGCTTTGAAGGGGGAGTTTATAGTTTCCTGACACTTTGAAGCACATGGATAGATTTATTTCTACTTCCTCTAAGGGAGAACTTCTCCTAACTCATTTTTCAGGACATAAGGAGTTAGAAATTACCCTGCTTATGGAACCAGACTTATTCTCACTTTTTATTTATTTCAGAGCCCAGTTTCTGACATTTGTATTTGCTCTTTATTTGAGGGCTTGTGAAATCTTATCTCTTTGGTTTGCTTGACTTAATCGCCCATTTTAGAACATGGATCTGCTTTTTCCCCCTGATTTTGAGGCTTCCTATGGAAGTTGACTCCTGCCTCATGGAACCTCTAGTCAAACAAAGCCCTGGATTCTCTTTTTAGCTTGATCCCAGGAGAACCTCAAGCGATGGAACTGTGGGATAATCTTTAAATGGGACAGACCAACTGTATCCAAATTTGTGTTTGTCAGCGAATGCTTGAATGACCTCATCTAGAACACTCAGTGTCTGTATATCTCAGACTGTCTTATTTGAAAATTGATTATAATAATCATAGTACCAGCCTCATGAGGTTATTGTTAGGATTTAATTGAGTAAAACTATGTCTAGAAAATCATTTCTTAATAATGTTAATGTGTTAGAATTTATTATCTATTGTAAGGGGTTCCTGTGGGTACAAGAAGATCAACATTAATTTGACCTAGGGGAGCAAAGAAGACCTCTAAAGAGATAATGATCTTTGAACATAAATTTGATCAACAGATCATTTCCTAAGGGATGCAATGAAGGGAAGGCAATCCAAGAAGAGAGAAAGCTGATGAAATGGTTCAGGTATGAAAAATTTAAGAAGTGTATTATGTGTGGAGCTCTGGATAAATTGTGGAAATGGGGTGAGGATGGAGAAGTTAGGGCAAATGATGTAGCTGAAGAGGGTGGGACAAAGGGAAACTGGGAAGGATTTTCAGGTTAAACCAGTGATTTGTAGTTTAGTTCTGGAGAAGCAGGATGCTAGTGACATTATTTAGGTAGGGAAATAACCATGATGAGGTTTGTAAGGTTCCCCTGGTTACAGTGTGAAAGATCGATTGCATTGAGCTTGAATGTTGGCAGGGAGTCACATTTAAGGAGTTATTTCATTTACTCATGGAGATAAATTAATGTGAGTTCTGTACAGTGGGTCATTAATATCACCTATGCTTTCTTTCCTTTGTTGTGGTGATAATTGCAATTCTCATACATTGCTTTTGTTCCACGTAGTCATTAGTCATTAGTTGACTTGAAAACCTTTATGCAAGCAAAGGATTTTAAAGTGTTGAAATGTATTTGACATGGTACTGAAGCTTTAATTGTGGCTATGATTCAAATCACCCCAGAATTAAGTCCATCCTTTGCTTTACTTGTCCCACCATTAGTAGTATCTCCGGGTGAGTGACCTCTTGGCATTTTTCTGCATGTGTTGGTTGGATTTAGACAGATTTCATTAAACATTTCGTTTTACTTGGCTTGCTTCAGGGTAAAGTCCAAAAGAACTCTCGATATTTGTTCCTTCCCCCCCTCTTCAGCTAACCTATGATTATTTTCTCAAATGGATCCTTTCACACATAGAGTCATTTAAAGAATTTTACCATCTTTTGATTCTATCAGTCTATCAAAAACTTTGTACAAGCTCTAAACAAGTCTGGAATTTGAAGTTACATGTCCTGTCAAAACATTTTTTTTATTTATAAACTCATTTTTCTTTGCTGTGTACTTCTGAAAAAATAGCATTAGCTCTCTATGGTTTTAGAAATTCCTTTTCTTTCAGAACAGCTAGGAAAAAACTACAAATAATAAAACAAAATAATCTGTAACAGACTGTTTTTTTTTTAATAAAAGGGGGGGGGGAACCTCATTTCAGAGAGGTAAGGTTGGTCAAGCATTTTAGGTAATGAGAAAGGGAATTTTTCTTAGCCAAACAGAAATGAGGGTTTTAGTGCTTTTAAGGGACTTCCAGAAAGTATTGGTGACTCCTCTTCGTTTTGATGTCTTTTCTGAGTCTCTCTGAATATGTTAGAAAGATCCAAGTAATTAAAGATCTTCAGTGTCTCAGATGATAAGGATTATCACTAAACTTTCTTTTTCCCACCTATATTGCCAACTTCTTTTAGAAAAGAAATAGTATGTGCATCTAACCTTTAGAGGGTCTTAAAGGAATAGGAGGGATTTCTTCACAAATCTGGACAAATTTAAAATACGAAATACAAAGCTCTATGGAATATTACTGGGATAAATGTATAACTAAAGAAAAGAAGTAAAAATTTCCCCACGTTTCTGTAGGTCAGTGAAATGTTAATAAATGTTGAGGGTAGCCTGTGGAAAGTTAATATGGTTAGGTGAGTTAAGGAATGTTCTACCCATCTTAAACAGAAAGCTAATGAGGATTATAGACAAAGAGGATTATAGATACCCAAAAGGAATAGATTTTCTGCTTATTTGACCACACAATGTTTTTCATGGGGTAGGTCAGAGGACCAGAACTCCTCATTTGGAGCACTAAGAAAATGTTTGGGTACATAAAACTAACATGTTTTAACATTAGAAGTTAAGAGTTTTCAGGCATAAATTCTAGTTGAAATCAAATACAGTGGGATACTGCAAAGCCATTGAAATTCAGGTTATTTTTAAGACATAAAAAATGAATATTCTTGGGCTGGGAAGGTGGCTCAGTGGTAGAGCACTTGCCTTGCATGCATGAGGCCCTGGGTTCGATTCCTCAGCACTACATAAGCAAAAAGAAAAAAGACAGAAGTGGCGCTGTGGCTCAAGTGGTAGAGTGCTAGCTTTGAGCTGAAGAGCTGAGGGACCGTGCCCAGGCCTAGAGTTCAGGCCCCATGACCGGATTCCCCCCACCAAAAAAAATGAATAATCTTGGGGGACTTACTGGCTCTGAATTGCTGTGGATGGCTTTAGGATATATTGTACTCTGACTCTTCCCATCACACTTTAACTAGACCTTACTTGCTTGGCACAGAGCATGAAGACTTTATGCTGGTTGTTGAGTATTTATCAACGACTTCTAGAATCTTACCAAAAATCATATGTGTCTTCTGAAATTGAACATGACATTGTAATCATTAATATGATTTACATGATGAAGTTAATAATAGAACTAATTTTATTTCTATATATGTTGACATACTCTGCTAATTCATAGATTAATTCCAAAGAAGGTGTACATAGTTTTGTTAGATTAACAATATGTGACTAAATTTAGAATTTCAAAGGCTAATAGAGTCTTAATATTAAGATCCATAGCAGTTGAAAGCTACTTATTATTGTATTTTTAAAAATAGTATTTTTAGACATATATAATGGACTTTTAGAAAAGGCAAAAACCACAGAAAACCAATGTTTTCTAAAACACACACACACACACACACACACACACACACACACACACACGAATGTTTTACCTATTTATGCAAATCTAACTCCGTAAGTTTAAATAGTGACTTACTTATATTTTTAATGCTGGATTACGGAATTTGAATTTCAAGAAATTTGAACAGGATGAAATGACTAAATTTTGTAGAGGTAAATGTTATATTCTCTATTTAGAACTGTTAACTATCTCACTCACTGTGGAGCAGAATAATTTTACTTAGCACCAAGTATCAAAAATATCCTGGGCTTACCCATACAGTAAATGTGCACTCAAGTTACAAAAATGAGTCTAATAGGTGAAAGGGATGGCATCAGGTTCAACCCAACAATAGCTTTTAGTGAAGAAGTATAAGGTTGTCTCAGAATATTCAGAGGAATGAAATCAAGATAGGAAGAAATTTCCTATTGTGCTATAGGAAACGAAGCTAAAATTTTATGTTTTCTGAAACTCTAGGAAAACAAAGTTATAGAACACGATATATGCTTCAAATGGCAAGATTCAATCAGTAGATAGAAGCTCTCAGGGAATGGATTATATAGCTCTTTCAAAATAGTCTGACACTAGAACATTGAGGAAGTAATTAGGTTGGCAAAAGATTAGAGATTTCCCTGATATTATTGCTTCCATAGTGTGTAGTTCAATTTTAGGAAAATGTATTGAACATCTATAACATCTCTTCTAAATTTATGATTATAGGCTCGTAAACGTAGAATTAGGTGCATTAACTAATAGTTTTAATTAGGTGACAATCAAAGGACAAGGGAAAATTTTGGAAGGAACTTGGAAATAGTACTGAGGAGAAATGAAACAAAATATTATTAAAATGAGTTTTAAGAGTTTTCTTGAGCATAGTCTGACCTTGCTGTGGAATTTTCTTGAGAGCTATTTGCCTACTTTATGGATATCCACCAATGTGCAGCCATGGGTAAGGTTTTGAGGATAGATGTGTTTGAAATGGGATACATGAAGAAAAGTCTAACTACAGGACTATTAACACCATCTCTTATTTGTATACGCATCCTATGTGCCTTCTATATGTAACACCTAGGATATTATAGTAGTGAAATAATTCAGTGAGACTGTAAGAATTTCTTGTATGCCAGAAAAGTTCTACACTGAAATTGGCTTTGTCTTCTAGAGTAGTGTAGACAATAGTTTTCACTCATAATTTCTTTTGGGGGGGAGGAGAGGGTCCGGTCATGGGACCTGAACTCTGGGCCTGGACGCTGTCCCTCAACTCTTCAGCTCAAGGCTACTGCTCTACCACTTGAGCCACAGTGCCACTTCCGGCTTTTTTCTTTTTGCTTATGTGGTGCTGAGGAATCGAACACAGGGCCTCATGAATGCAAGGCAAGTGCTCTACCACTGAGCCACCTTCCCAGCCCCTTCACTCATAATTTCTTTGAGGTTGATTTTAATTCGTTTCATTAATCCGTCATTCTAAAAGGAAGGATTTTCTTTCTTCAATTGAGATATGTCACAGTGCTCTAATTTACTTGGTTTTTTATTAACTTGTGAAGAAAGAGGGCAAACAAATGTTTCAATATTAGTTTCAATAGTTAAACATTATTAAACTGGTTGCATTAATTTACATTCATTAATAGCAAATGCTTTTATTGCAAGCCATGCATTTTCTAATTAGGAATCTGAGGTTAATATGTTACTTAGGACTTAGGTAGGGATTTTAAATTTTATTAACTGCTTAATTCATCCTATTCTCTGGCTACAGTTGCCTTTCAAAGGTTTAGAACCAGAAGCTGTGACTGTTTTCTATGGAGGGACACTAGTCACTCACCTACTTAGAACGTCGAATAGAACTGTTTTCTATTGTGGTTGGAACAGTGTTGGCCTTTGATGCTGACATTACTGTGACCTTTGGAAATCATGTTAAGTGAGGTAAGGCAAGAACAAAAAAGCAAATGCTGCATAATCTCACTCGTGGTAGGACTTAAATGTTCAGAAATTGAGAATAGAACAGTGATTTTATAAGAAATAGAAGTTAGGAATGGGAATGGAGAGATGGAAAAATATTGCTCCGTATGTAGAGAGTTATAATTCAGTAGAAGTAACTTGTAGTGTTCATGGTAGACTGACTACGGAAATATATACATGTTTCCAAAAGAGCAATGAGAGGAGTTTGATTGCTTTAACAGAAAGAAAGTATAACTATTTGAGGATATAGGGTTACTCTCATTGTTGGCATACAGAAAAGCCACGGAATTTTGAGGGTTAATTTATATACCTTTCCATTTTGCCAAAGTTTCAGATCAGCTCGAATAACTTGAGGGTGGAGTCTAGGGGATTATTTAAATACAAGATCATGTCATCTACTAAGAGGAAGAGTTTTTCTATTTAGATCCCCTTAAAGTTTGCATCTTGTTTTATTGTTCTAGCTAGGTATTCTAATATTATACTGAAGAGGAATGGAGAGAGTGGACAATCTGTCTCCTTCCTGAAATTTGAGGAAATGGCTTTACTTTTGCCATTAAGTATAATACTAGTTATAGTATAAGTTATAATGTAAGTTTGTCATACACAGCTTTTCTTATATTGAGGAATGTTCATTCCATGGATTCCTAGTTTCTGCAGAGCTTTCTTAATAAAGTGGTGTTGGATCTTGTCAAATCTTTTTTCTGCATCTATTGAGATTACTATGTAATTCTTATCCTTGCTCCTGTTGATGTGATGTATTACATTTATTGTTTTGTGTATATTGAACCAACTTTGCATCCATGGAATGAATCCTGTTTGATCATAGTGTATGATTTTTTTGATGAATTGTTGAAGTTGATTGGCCAGGATTTTGTAGTTTTGCATTAATGGTCATCTGAGAAATGGGTCTTGAGTTCTGTTTCTTTGATGATTCCCTGTCTGTTTTGAGGATGAGGGTTGTGCAGGCTTCCTAGAATGAGATTAGTAGTGAACTTTCATTTGCATTGAAGAGTTGGAGTAGTATCAATTGAGTTCTGCTTCAAAGGCCTTGTAGAATTCAGCTGTGAATGCATCTAGTCCTGGACTTTTCTCTTACTCTCCAGTTTTGAATTTATTTATTTTTAACATCCTGCAGCATGGAGAGCTGCTGCTGCCATGCCGCAGAGGGTGGGGCCACCTCTGGCTCTGTTTACTCTGTGAAGAAAGTTGCCCTGCCTTGGATGGTCCTTCCCCCATCTGGAAAGGTCAACTTTCCCCAGTATGGAGCTGAGTGCCAGTGGTTGGGTTGCTTTGCACTGTTGAATGGCTCAGCAGTGTCTAATTCTAAGGCCTGAGGTATCTACTGGCTGCCCTGGCTCCGTCTTTGCCAATATGAAAGATGACATTCTTCTGGGATGATAGGGGAAGAGCTACCTTCCAAACTCTGTTTTGTGAGAAGGAATGGGAATGCCTTTTTGGGTACTTACCTTCCCTTGGTTTTTCAGGCTATCTGTGATCTGCGTCCATCTGTGGTCAGCAGGATGAAGATTTTTGCTCCTGGTAAATTCAGACTGGTAGTGAATAGAAGCTGCTTGCACTCTGTTTCTGTCACCTTTTCCTCAGGCTCGGTCTACTGTTATGTTGGCAGCCACAGCCACTGCCACCTCGGTCACTGGTGTATGCTCAAATCTGCCTCCTTAAACAGGCTGCCTGAAATTTTCCTCTCTGGCCAAACTCTCTGTACTATGATGGCTCACTTGGGTGACTCTGAGCCTTGGATTTTTCACTGGAACACTAAAACTGGTTTCTTCATGATATCTCAGTTAGCTCCTAGGTGCGCCTCTGCAATCTTTGAAGTCCAAATTTTTTTTTAATTTTTTTATTGTGAAAATACTGTACAGAGGGGTTACAATTACATGGGTAAGATAGTGAGTACATTTCTTATCAATCATTGTAGCCTCCTCCTTTGTTTACCTTTCCCATCCATACCCATCCTCTCTCTCCCCCCAATTCTCCCCCCCCCCAAGTTGTAAAGTTCGTTTTCTACATGACGACTTGTACTTCTCATTGTTGCAACAGGTCCACCTGTATCCTTATTTAAACAACTTGTTTTTCCCCTTCCCCTCCACAAACTATACCGACATCAAATACAGTGAAAGCAGGGTTTATACTGTGGGGGAGGGACATACAAAGCAACAAAGAAATAATCTTATATATGCATTAGAAACAAATGGATGAAAGAAAAAAACATTAAAATACATATCTAAGGGTTCATTTTCCTCACATCATATTATCTGACCTTTTCTGCTTCACTCATACATATACTAGATATTACAAATAAGGGAAACCATGGGACCTATGTTTTTTTGGGCTTGGCTTACTTCACTTAATATAAGTTTTTTCCAAGTCTTTCCATTTCCTAACAAATGGGGCAATGCCATTCTTTCCGATGGAGGCATAGAATTCCATTGTGTATATATACCACATTTTCTTGATCCATTCCTCTGCTGAGGGGCATCTGGGTTGGTTCCATATCTTAGCTATGGTAAATAATGTTGCAATAAACATAGTTGTGCTGGTAGCTTTAGTGTGGTCTTGTTTGTGAGCATTTGGGTAAATGCCCAAATGTGGGATTGCTGGGTCATAGGGGAGCTCTATGTGAAGTCTTTTGAGGAACCTCCATACTGCTTTTCAAAGTGGTTGAACAAGCTTACACTCCCACCAACAATGCAGTATGGTTCGCTTCTGTCCACATCCCCTCTAGCATCTGTTGTTGTTAGAGTTCTTGATTTTTGCCATTTTAACTGGAGTGAGGAGAAAACCAGCAAGACCACAAAAAAGGCCAAGACACTGCACCCAAACTGAGAATCCAAGAACCATAGGAAGAACCCAGTTTTTGCAGCCCCCAAGAAGGTGGATAACATGGCAGGAACTCCCAAATACCTCTCAGTCCTATCTATCAACATTAACGGACTTAACGATCCAATTAAGTGACATAGACTGTCTAGTTGGATTAAAAAACAAGATCCTTCTATCTGCTGCCTTCAGGAGTCACATCTTGCCCATAAAAACAAACACATTTTCAATGTTAAAGGCTGGAGAAAAATCTACCAAGCAAACGGCCCCCATAAACAGGCGGGAGTTGCAATCCTAATATCAGATAAAATAGACTTAAAATTAAAATTTGTGAGAAGAGATAAAGAAGGTTGCCACATACTAATTAAGGGATCTCTCCTTCAGGAGGATATTACAATTTTAAATATCTATATGCCAAACAACGGAGCACCCAAATTTATCCAAGAAACACTACTTTCCCTCAAATCCCACATAGATCCAAAGACATTAATTGTTGGGGATTTTAACACACCACTCTCCTCACTAGATAGATCAACTTGGCAAACACTCAACAGAGAAACCACAGATCTAAACAACTGCATAGATCAACTAGATTTAACAGACATCTAACAAATATTTCACCCAACCGCATCAGAATACACGTTTTTCTCAGCAGCACATGGAACGTTTTCTAAAATAGACCACATTTTAGGCTACAAAGCAAACTTGTCTAAATTCAGAAACATTGAAGTTATTCCTTGCATTCTCTCAGACCACAAGGGAATAAAATTAGAACTCAACACCAAAAGCCACCAAAGAAAGTCCGGTAACACATGGATGTTGAACAACACACTGCTGAATCATGAGTGGGTCATGGAAGAGATTAGAAAGGAAATTCACAGGTTAATGCTATTCAACAAAAATGAGCACACAAATTACCAGCTCTTCTGGGACACAGGAAAGGCAGTACTCAGAGGCAAGTTTATAGCTCTGAGTTCCTACATCAACAAATTGGAGAGATCTGAAACCAACAATTTAATGAGACATCTGAACCTCCTTGAAAAAGAGCAGCAAGATAATCCCCAATCCAGTAGACAGAAAGAAATAATTAAAATTAAATTAGAATTAAATGAATTAGAATCCAAAAAAACTATAGAAAGAATCAACAAAACAAAGAGTTGGTTCTTCAAAAAAATTAACAAAATTGAAGTCTAAACATTTTTTTTGATTAAAAAGCAACTTCAGGAGAAGATATAGATGTATGAATATATGTATATGTATATATGTGTGTATACATGTATATATGTGTATATACACACATGTTTATGTATGTATGCACATATACACACGTTTATGCATGCATGTATATATGTATATAACATATATCCATGTATGTATAACATATATACATGTATATAACACATGCAACATATATGTAGATATACATACATAATATATAACATGTATATACATGCATATGTTGTATATGTATACATGTATATGTATATGTATGTATATATATGGAAGTGGTGCTGTAGCTCAAGTGGTAGAGTGCTATCCTTGAGCTGAAGAGCTGAGGGACAATGCCCAGGCCCAGAGTTCAAGCCCCACGACCGACCAAAAAAAAAAGAAAGAAAGTAAAAATGACTTGTACATTTACAGGACACTCACAGTCTGCAGTTTATGTTTATATATATCGAAATCCCCTTCTGAGAATATAGTGAAAGAACCAAGATATGGGAATTTAGTTTTCTTCTTTCTTCTGTTAGATAATATAGTAGCTTTCAAGTCTCTTACAGTTCAGAATACTCTGAATAAGTGAGAGAACATCTAAAGATAAAAATTACTAGAATGAAAGCAACTGGTTTTTCAATGTGTGTGTGTGTAAGTGTGTGTACTTGTGCACATAGTGGTGTGTATCATGCATTAAGCATGTTAGAAAGTACAGACATAGCTGGTGCTTGGACAGCAAGCCTTCTGACCTCTGAAATAACAGTGTTGCTGTGTTCGTTCACCTGACAAACTTCCTTCTGTTTGGTTTAAGAATAAGCACCTTGCTAGATTCGTTTAGGTCTTTCCATGTCACCTAGCTGTTTAATTTGTATCACTGGCTAAATGTCACGCTGAGCTGCTGAAACCTGCCTGTGTTGCATTACATTCTGTACCCTTTCATTCCATATACCTAGTTTATAAGTGGTTAGTAAATTTCAGGTACTACTGATTCATTCTGTGCAGCCAGAGGTGAAAAGTTTAAACTCTGGAATCTTTGTGAAATAGATGGTCATTCAAAAGGCAGTTTTAAATCTTTTATGCAAAGCTAAAAGATTAAGCCATTACTAGAATAGCATAAAATTGATAAAGGACCTCCCCAAACTGTAGTAAATAGCTTTTTCACTGTTTTATGATATAGGCGACTCTGAGTTCCTGTGTGTAGCCTGTGCTGACCTGGTAGATAGGTAAACATTTATTACTGGGTTTTTTTTCAGTTCCAATTAGGATGAAGAGACATTGATCTGTTAAGTTTATCTTAACCTGTCAAGTCTCCAGCTGACAAAGATATATCTGGATGGAAACTCTTTCCTCTGTTTATGTGAAGTTCTCACTTTGCATATTCTATAAACCAATACAGTCAACCCTATGTCACTTAGTTCCTGTTTCTTCTCTTTTTATTTTTATTTTTATTTTATTTTATTTGAGAACATACTGTACAGAGGGGCTACAATTACATGGGCAGGATAATGCATACATTTCTTACCAAGCATTGCAGCCTCCTCCTTTGTTTACCCTTCACCTCCCTTCCCCGCCTCCCCCCTCCCCCCACCCAATTATACCCCCCTCCCCCCCACACCGACATTGTAAAGCTGGTTTTGACATGACATTTTGTACTTCTCATTGTTGCAACAGGTCCACCTGAATCCTTAAACGACTTGTTTGTCCCCATCTCCTCCACATGTTATACTGACATCAAATATAGTGAAAGCGGGGGTTACACTGTGGGGGAGGGACATACAAAGCAACAAAGAAATAATCTTATAAATGCGTTAGAAACACATGCATGAAAGAAACGAAAACATTAAAATACATATTTAAGGGTTCATTTTCCTAACATCACATTATCTGACCTTTTCCGCTTGACTCATACCTATACTAGATATTGCAAATAAGGGAAACCATGGGACCTATGCTTCTTTGGGCCTGGCTTACTTCACTTAATATAATTTTTTCCAAACCTTTCAATTTCCTAACAAATGGGGAAATGTCATTCTTTCTGATGGAGGCATAGAATTCCATTGTGTATATATACCACATTTTCTTGATCCATTCATCTACTGAGGGGCATCTGGGTTGGTTCCATAACTTAGCTATGGTAAATAATGCTGCAATAAACATAGTTGTGCTGGTAGCTTTAGTGTGGTCTTGTTTGTAAACATTTGGGTAAATGCCCAAAAGTGGGATTGCTGGATCATAGGGGAGATCTATGTGAAGTCTTTTGAGGAACCTCCATACTGCTTTCCAAAGTGGTTGAACAAGTTTACATTCCCACCAACAATGAAGTAAGGTTCCTTTCTGTCCACATCCCCTCCAGCATCTGTTGTTGTTAGAGTTCTTGATTTTTGCTGTTCTAACTGGAGTGAGGTGATATCTCAATGTTGTTTTGATTTGCATTTCTTTTATGGCTAGGGATGTTGAACATTTCTTCATGTGTCTATTGGCCATCCTTGTTTCTTCTTCAGAGAAGCTTCTCTTTAAGTCTTTCGCCCACTTATTTATTGGGCAGTTGTTTCTTTGAGGATTTGTTGTTGGGTGGTTTAATTTTTTGAGTTCCAAGTATATTTTAGATATGAGACCCTTGTCCGTTGTATGGCTAGTAAAGATCTTCTCCCAAACGGTGGGCTTTCTATTGATCTTGCTAGCTATGTCATTTGCCCTGCAGAAGCTCTGCAACCGTATACAATCCCATTTGTCCAATCTTTCTTTGATTTGTTGTGCTTCCGGGTCTCTATTCAGAAAATTTCGGCCTGAGCCAAGGAGACCTAAGGTTTCTCCTATTCCATCCTGTAATGTTTTCAGAGTGTCTGCTTTGAGTTCAAGGTCTTTGATCCATTTGGAGTTGATTCTGGTGCAGGGTGATATATAAGGATCTAGCTTTAGTTTTCTACATGTAGTTAACCAATTTTGCCAGCACCATTTACTGAAGAGGCTGTCTTTCTTCCATTCTATTGTTTTAGCTTCCTTATCGAAGATTAGATGGCTATAGGTCTGTAGGTTCATTTCTGGGTTTTCAATTCTATTCCATTGGTCCTGAGGTCTGTTCTTATGCCAATACCAAGCTGTTTTGATTACTATGGCTTTATAGTAGAGTTTGAAATTTGGTATTGATATTCCTCCAGCAGTGTTCTTTCCGTTGAGGAGCGTTTTTGCTATTCGGGGTCTTTTATTGTTCCATATGAATTTTTGGATTGCCTCCTCTATTTCCTTGAAGAATGAGGGTGTAATTTTGATAGGTATCGCATTGAATTTGTAGATAGCCTTGGGAAGTATTGCCATTTTCACGATGTTAATCTTGCCAATCCAGGAGCATGGGAGGTTTTGCCATTTTTTAAGTTCTGTGTTGATTTCCTTTTTCAAGATTTTAAAGTTTTCATCATAGAGGTCCTTCACTTCTTTGGTTAAGTTAATTCCTAGGTATTTTATTTTTTGTGGGGCTATTACAAATGGAGTTGCTTTCCTAATTTCAGCCACACTTTTCTCATTGTTGGCATATAGAAAAGCCATTGATTTTGGGGGGTTAATTTTATAACCTGCTACTTTGCCAAAGTTTTGAATCAGCTTGAGTAATTTGGGAGTGGAGTCTATGGGATTCTTTAAATACAAGATCATGTCATATGCAAAGAGGGAGAGTTTTATTTCTTCTTTCCCTATTTGGATCCCCTTTATGTCTGCATCTTGTCTTATTGCTGTAGCTAGGCATTCTAATACTAGATTGAAGAGAAGTGGAGAGAGTGGGCATCCTTGTCTTGTTCCTGAGTTAAGAGGAAATGGCTTTAGTTTTTCACCATTGAGTATAATGCTGGCTGTAGGTTTGTCATATACAGCCTTTATTGTATTGAGGAATGTTCCATGGATTCCTAATTTTTCCAGAACCTTCATCATAAAGGGGTGTTGGATCTTGTCAAATGCTTTTTCTGCATCTATTGAGATAACCATGTGGTTCTTATTCTTGCTCCTGTTGATGTGATGAATAATATTAATTGATTTGCATATATTGAACCAGCTTTGCATCCCTGAAATGAATCCTGTTTGATCATGGTGTATGATTTTTTGGATGAATTGTTGAAGTCGATTGGCCAAAATTTTGTTGAGAAGTTTTGCATCAATGTTCATCAAAGAAATGGATCTATAGTTCTCTTTCTTTGATGAGTCCCTGCCTGGTTTTGGGATGAGGGTTATGATGGCTTCATAGAATGTGTTCGGTAGTGAGCTTTCTCTTTCAATTTCATTGAAGAGTTGGAGGAGTATTGGTGTGAGCTCTGCTTTGAAGGCCTTGTAAAATTCCGCTGTAAAACCATCTGGTCCTGGACTTTTCTTAGCTGGGAGGTCTCTTATTGCTGTTTCTATTTCAATGCTTGATATGGGCCTGTTAAGCTGGTTTAACTCATCTTGGTTTAGTTTTGGCATGTCAATATTTGCTAGGAAAAGGTCCATTTCTGTCAAGTTCTCAAACTTATTAGCATAAAGTTTTGAGAAGTATTCCCTTATAATGTTCTGAATCTTGGTTGTTTCCGTGGTGATGTTTCCATTCTCATCTCTGAGTTTATTAATTTGGGTGTGTTCTCTCCTTTTTCTGATAAGGTTTGCTAAGGGTCTATCAATTTTGTTAAGTTTTTCGAAGAACCAACTCTTTGTTTTGTTGATTCTTTCTATAGTTTTTTTGGATTCTAATTCATTTAATTCTGATTTAATTTTGATTATTTCTTTCCGTCTACTGGATTGGGGTTTATCTTGCTGCTCTTTTTCAAGGAGGTTTAGATGTGTCATTAAATTGTTAGTTTCCGATCTCTCCAATTTGTTGATGTAGGAGCTCAGAGCTATAAACTTGCCTCTGAGTACTGCCTTTGCTGTGTCCCAGAGGAGCTGGTAATTTGTGTGTTCATTTTTGTTGAATAGCATGAACATTTGAATTTCCTTTCTAATCTCTTCCATGACCCACTCATGATTCAGCTGTGTGTTGATCAGCCTCCATGTGATACCGGACTTTCTTTGGTGGCTTTTGGTGTTGAGTTCTAATTTTATTCCCTTGTGGTCAGAGAGAATGCAAGGTATAACTTCAATGTTTCTGAATTTAGACAAGTTTGCTTTGTGGCCTAAAATGTGATCTATTTTAGAAAACGTTCCATGTGCTGCTGAGAAGAACGTGTATTCTGATGCTGCTGGGTGAAATGTTCGGTAAATGTCTGTTAAGTCTAGTTGATCTATGCAGCTGTTTAGATCTGCGGTTTCTCTGTTGAGTTTTTGCCGAGTTGATCTATCTAGTGGGGAGAGTGGTGTGTTAAAATCCCCAACAATTAATGTCTTTGGATCTATCTGGGATTTGAGGGAAAGTAGTGTTTCTTTGATAAATTTGGGTGCTCCATTGTTTGGCGAATAGATATTTAGAATTGTAATATCCTCCTGAAGGAGAGATCCTTTAATTAGTATGTAGCGACCTTCTTTATCTCTTCTCACGAATTTTAATTTGAAGTCTATTTTATCTGATATTAGGATTGCAACTCCCGCCTGTTTATGAGGGCCGTTTGCTTGGTAGATTTTGTTCCAGCCTTTAACCTTGAAAATGTGTTTGTTTTTACGGGCAAGATGTGACTCCTGCAGGCAGCAGATAGAAGGGTCTTGTTTTTTAATCCAACTAGACAGTCTATGTCGCTTAATTGGAGAGTTCAGTCCGTTAACGTGAAGAGATAGGACTGAGAGGTATTTGGGAGTTCCTGCCATGTTATCCACCTTCTTGGGGGCTGTGAAATCTGGGTTCTTCCTAAGGTTCTTGGATTCTCAGTTTGGGTGCAGTTTCTTGGCCTTTGTTGCGTTCTTGTTGGTTTTCTATGTGTAGGACATCTTTAAGAATCTTTTGCAGGGCTGGTTTGGTGGAGATGTATTGTTTCAATTTTTCTTTGCTATGGAAGGTTTTTATTTGGCCTTCAGTTATGAAGGAGAGTTTAGCTGGGTACAGTATTCTTGGTTGATAGTTGTTTGTTTTTAGGGCATGGCATACGTCATTCCAGGCTCTTCTTGCTTTGATTGTCTCTGCTGAGAAATCTGAGGTAATTCTAATTCGTTTCCCTTTATAGGTGATTAACCTTTTCTCCTTGACAGCTTTAAGGATCTTTTCCTTGGTCTGGGTTGATCCTGTGTGGATTATAATGTGACGGTGGGATGTCCTATTCTGGTCTGGTCTATTTGGGGTTCTAAAAGCTTCTTGTATCTGAATAGGCCTCTCTTTTTGTATGTTTGGGAAGTTCTCTGCTAGGATCCTGTTAAACAAATTTCCTAGACCATTAACTTCTGTTTCTAGGTGCTCCTCTACACCCATTATCCTTAGATTGGGCCTCCTGATGGTGTCTTCCAGGTGTTGGATAGACCTATCATATTTCTTGGACTTGTCTTGGATGGTTGTATGTTCTTTCTCTATAATATCTAGGCTGTCTTCAATCCCTGAGATTCGATCTTGTGCATGGTCTAACCTGTTGTCAAGACTCTCTACTTTGTTTTTTATCTCTTTTCCTTCTAATTGGTCAGCTTTGATGGCTTCAAGTTCTTTGTTGAAGCTCTGTTTTAGGTCTTGTATGAATTTCTTTACTTCCTTAATTTGGTGTTCAGTGTTTGTTCTCAAATCACTTAGTTGATTGGTTATGGTTTCTTTGGACTCCCATTCCTTCTGTTGGGTTCCATTCAGCATTCCCTTTGTGGTCTCCCTGACTTCCTTCAGCTCTTTGTTAATGGATTCCATGAATGTCTTTAGTGATCTTTGTGTATTCTCTACCTGGTCTCTTAATTCGTGAATTACTCTTTGATTAGTTTCCTCCCTTCTGTGGGATTCCTGCAGTTCTCTTTGAGTGTTCTCTGCCTGCTCACGCCATTCCTCCCTTTCTCTTTGAGTATTCTCAAGTTGTTCACGCAAATCCTGTATCAGTTTTTGAGAAGCTTCCTCACGCTTATGATATTCCTGTATAATCTTCTGGGATGCCTCCTCTCTCTCCCTATCACGCTCATACAGAGTCCTTTGTACATTGTCAAACTTCTCATTTATCATGTTTGCTATTAGTGTTTGTAGAGCTATTTGGGAACTCTCCTCTGGATTATTCTTTATCTGTTCTAATCCCTGATTATCAAGGTTGGGAATTGAGATACCCGAATTTGCCATTTTTCTTGTGTTTTTCCGGCTTACTCGGCCCATTTGAGATAAAGATTGCACCAGTTTTGTGCTAGAACACTATCTTAAGGCAACCATCAACCAAAGTTTGCATTTGTACAGTCAATAGTCTACAGATACAATCTAGTTCAACAGATACATCTATTCAACATCAAACGACTATATGTTAAAGGACTTCGAACCGCAGAAAAGAATTTGGAAAACCAGAAATTATTAGGATTAGGGAGAGATGTGGGTAAAAAATAGGAATAGATTGGTGTGGGGAGGCACAGGGAGAGTTAACTATGTCCTAATCACAGTGCAGGAAATGAGTTGGGTAGGATGCAAGTAGAGAGAGAGAGAAAAAGAAGAGACGGAAAGGGGAATAAAGAGAGACTAGAAAAAGAATAGAAATGTAAAAATTAATGTTATTATAGAGGTTAAAAGACCGTCTATTTAGAGAGGAATGTGAATATGTTCAGAGAAGGGGAGGGACATAGAGGAGTTGTGAAAAGCTTTAAGGATGGGAACGGGAGAAGAATATATCAGAAGTTCAGTAGAGCTAGATAAAAAACAAAAAGATAATTAAGAAAGAAAGAAAAAGAGAAAGAAGACAAGAAAAGAAAGGAAAACTCTTATTCACGTATTCCTAAAATAAAAATTATAAGATGAGAAAAAAAAAAAGGTTACTGGAAAACAATTATTTTTTCAGAAGAGGCAAAGATTAAAGATTAATAAAAGTTTTAGAAGGGAAAAAAATTTATATATATATATATATATATATATATATGGTAACAAAAAACAAAAAACAAGCAAAAAAAAAAAGAAAAGAAGAAGAAGAAGAAAAAAAGAAAAAAGAAAGAAAAAGAAAAAAAAAAGAAAAAGAAAAAGAAAAAAAAGTCTTTTGATTTTTTTTTTTGGGGGGGGAGGAGTGGGAAGAATCCTGTATCTCCCTTTTGTCTGCAACCAGTCTCTTGTTGGAGTCTCTGGTCAGCTTGAGGTCCTGTGGCTTGATTGGTTTCTTAAGTCGGTTGGTTGGAAGAGGCAGAAAAATGCTCTGCTTTACCCAAGATTTTGAGATCCCCCTCCCAGGTTAGTTTTCTGGGAGGGTGGTCTGCTTTGAGAGTCACAAAAGAGGGGGATGTGGTGATGAGGCTAGGTTCTGGGTAGAGTTGAGGCCTTTCAATATACAGTAGCTTTTCCCTGGGGCTATTTTGTGATAAAGCTCACAGCGCCCAGCCTGGAGCCATTCTCAGGGTTTCTGTTTTTCAATTGATTGTCGAGGCTGCTAGAGGGAGGGGCAGCCTCTGGCTCTGGTTACCCAGTGAAGCAAGGCACTCCGATGGCTGGAGCCTGAGCTGGGTGACTTTTCCCTGGATGGAGCTGAGTCTGGCAGGTCACTTCGCCGTTAAGTTCTTGTGACCTGCTAAATGACTCATTTTATTCCAAGGCCTGAGGTGGAGCTAGCAGCTCCTCCGAACTTTGTCGGTATCCAAGATGCAGATCACCGGTGCTGGGGGGGGAGGGGTGGCCTTCCCTCCTCTGCTCCCTGAGGAGTGAGGATGTCGGGCTTGTACTCACGCCGAGTCTTGGATCCTGGGTCGTCTCTGGTCTGCAAACAGCAGGATGAAGATGTTCGCTCCTTGTCGGTTCTTGTTGGTGTTGAGTAGAATCTGCTCGTCCGCTGCGTCTGGCTCCTTCGTCCCCGACTCTCTGTGTCTCAGGTATGTCTCCGCGGCGGTGGTCGCCGCCGCCGCGGCGCCGCCGCCGGAGCGGCAGCTGCTGCGTTTCCTTGGTGCCGCGGCCCCGCCGCCGGAGCGGCAGCTGCTGCGTTTCCTTGGTTTCCCCTCTCTTGTCTAACTCTCTGTCCTGTGATGACACACTTGGTGTGATTCTCTGGCTTAGGACTGTTCACTGGAACTCTAAAACTCCTTTCTATGCGAGAGCTTGTTCAGATTCCAGCTTCTCCTCCGCCATCTTCCCTTAACATCTCTCTTTAAATCTTTAGCCCACTTATTTATTGGACAGTTGTTTCTTTGAAGATTTTTTGTTGGGGGACAATCCCCCTTTTTAAAATCTTTTACTTGAAAAAATCTGTGAAATGTTGGTAGAATTTGCAACATTCTAATATAGGCTGATAATAGTTTTGATTATAAACAAAATGGGGTGATTATAATTTTGTACTATATTGTAATATGCTGTATATAATATGGTTATGTCAGTGTGTTTTACAAAGCCAAAATTAAGGTATTAACAGAAGTAGTGAAGTAGTATAATGAACCACATCTCTCAGCTAACATGAAGACTTAACTATCTTTTAGGACTTAACTCTTGGTTAACCTTCCTCTCTACCCTATCACTTCCCTTCACCTGGCTTCTGCCATGTAACAAATTACCCAAATCCTAGCAGTTTAAAACAACTATTTGCTCATAATTTTATGAATCAGAAATTCAAGACAGGTATTATTTAATACTTTAGTGAGTTTCTAGACAATGGCTATCAGATATTTTCTGGGCTACATCATCTGAAAGCTTTGTCAGCATAGATGTACATAATGGAGCGTTTGAGGTTCTGGATCACTAATGCTGGCTGATACACACTGTGATGACTGAAAGCCCTATGTGTAATCATCTAAAGACTTATTTACTCACTGTGTAGTATCTGTGCTGAACTAGACAGAGATCATTCTTTTATCTAAACTATTACCATAGGGGCCCTCCAGCTGAGGTGGGGAACAACTAATGCCTTTTGTTTGCTGTTCATTTTAGTACAAGGTCTCAATTATTTCTAGTTTCTCAGCTTTTTGTGCACCTGGGACTATAGGAACACCCCTACCATGTTAGGCTCAATCCAGTTTTTTGGTGTGTGTGTGTGTGTGTGTTTATGTGTTTGTGTGTGTGTGTGTGTGTGTGTGTGTGTGTGTGTGTGTGTGTGTGTGTGTGTGTGTGTGTGTGTGTGTGTGGGTATGTTGGTCTTAGAGATTAATCTCAGACCTTGGGCACTGTCCCTCAACTATTTTGGTCAGGACTAGTGCTCTACCACTTGAATCACAGCTCTACATCCAGCCATTTGGTGGTTAATTGGAGATCAGGTTCTTACAGACTGGGCTGGTTTAGAATGTTGATCCTTAGATTTCAGTCTCCTAAGTAGCTAAGATTACAAGTTTGAGCTACTGGTGCCTGGTTCCCTTTGGCATGTTTGTGTGGGGCATTAGTGGAAGGGGGTGTAGAGTGGGGTGAGGCAGGGGAGTAGGAGGGCAAGGATGGTAAGGGGAAACAAAGGAGGAGGCAACAATGCTTGATAAGAAACATACTCATTACCTTTACCTTGCTCATGTAATTGTAACCCCTCTGTACAGTATTTTCACAAAAAAAAACTTATTAATAGCCGGGTGCTGGTGGCTCAGACCTGTAATCCTAGCTACTCAGGAGGCTGAGATCTGAGGATCGCGGTTCAAAGCCAGCCCGGGCAAGAGGGACCGTGAGACTCCTATCTCCAATAAACCACCAGAAAACCAGAAGTGGCTCTGTAGCTCAAGTGGTAGAGTGCTCGCCTTGAGCTGAAGAGCTGAGGGACAGCGCCCAGGCCCAGAGTTCAAGCCCCACGACTGACAAAAAAAAATTAATAAAAGAATTCTTTTTAATCATTCTATAATATGATCTTATGTTCATTGTAGCCAATCCCCATTTGCACATAGGCAAATAGACAGCTGTCTATTGGTTCCTCCATAGTACAGCATTTATACAGGGTTGTACTTCATGGCTGTAAGCACATTCCACTGATGAGAAACCAGTCTTCACCTTATTTCTTTTTTTTTTAATTTAATTTAATTTTATTTGTGAACATACTATACAGAGGGGTTACAATTACATGGGCAGGATAATGCGCACATTTCTTACCAAGCATTGCAGCCTCCTCCTTTGTTTACCCTTCACATCCCTTCCCAGCCTCCCCCTCCCCCCATTCCCAATTCTTCCCCTCCCCTCCCCCCACCCCTGCACCGACATTGTAAAGCTCATTTTCGACATGACAATTTGTACTTCTCATTGTTGCAACAGGTCCACCTGTATCCTTAAACGACTTGTTTTTCCCCATCTCCTTCACAAGTTATACTGACATCAAATATAGTGAAAGCAGGGGTTATACTGTGGGGGAGGGACATACAAAGCAACAAGGAAATAATATTATAAATGCGTTAGAAACACATGCATGAAAGAAAAAAAACATTAAAATACATATCTAAGGGTTCATTTTCCTAACATCACTTTATCTGATCTTTTCTGCTTGACTCATATATATATTATATATTGCAAATAAGGGAAACCATGGGACTTCACATTATTTCTTAACACACTTTTCCTCTGACCTATTTTGTCCTCTCTCCTTAAAGGAAACTGGCAGTCCTTTTTCTGGCAAAAGTCGTGCCCTTGCTCCTGACTCATGGCTTCTCTATCGACTGGGGAATAGGCAAAACTGAGTTCACCTTAGAGAAGCCTGGATAGTGAAGCACAACAAGGAAAGGATTTCTTACTTATGTTTTGTGTTGGATTTTGTGTAGCTGTCCTCCAGCTATGCAAGTATCATGAGAAAAGGTATTTCTTTTTTTGTTACTGAAGTTTTATTATGTTTTGAATATAATTGCTGTAAAAGATGCAGGAGGCATGGTCCTTCCTCCTTCAAATACTGCCTGCTCAGCCTCCACACATTCCCTGGCTGTAGAGTTGTTCAGTGTTGAGGATAACTGAAAAAGATATTTCTGATCTGAAGGTATTACATTGGACTACTGACGTTTCTTTTTTATTTGTTGTTGGTTGTGGGGCCTGAACTCTGGGCCTGGGTGTTGTCCTTCAGCTCTTCAGCTTGAGTGGCTTGAGCCACAGCACCACTTCCAGCTTTTTTCTGCTTATGTGGTGCTGATGAGATGAAACCAGGGACTCATGCATGCAAGGCAAACACTCTACCACTGAGTCAACTTCCCAGACCTATTCAAGGTACTTGATAACACTACTGGAAAACTATAGAAGGTATCTGTGAACATTCTATTCCTTTGTGAATCACCTAACCCATTAGGTTTTCTGTAATTAGTCATAGCATTCTTCAGAGCAAGAAGGAAGATGTGATACTTAACTGTGCCTACCCATAAGAGGTTGCTATTGGGAAGTTTCTTGGGTCTCCTGTTTGGTCTTCTGGGAACACTTTTTCACCAACTTGTTCTTAGACTGTGGATCTGAATAGGTGAGTACCTTCTTTTCCTTCCTTGCTGTGTAACAATGTCAGTCATGTGGGTTGTGTGATATTTTTTTGTGCCTCTTATTTCTTTCTTTCTTTAGTACCATTATTGGGGCTTGAACTAAGGATTGGAAAAGTGTCCCTGAGGTTGTTGTGTGTGTGTGTGTGTGTGTGTGTGTGTGTGTGTGTGTGTGTGTGTGTGTGTGTGTGTGTGTGTGTGTGTGTGTGTGTGATGTCTAGTTCTCTACCACATGAGGCTTTGAGTAGCTAGGACCATAGGCATGAGCTACCAGCATAGTGTCTCTTTTCCATACAAAACTTTACAGCTCACAAGACTAGAAATAACCTTTGTCTTGGTCATCATTGTTTCTTTAGCCCTTAGCAGAGGCTATGTATATAAAACTGCCTAAAATAATTTGTTAATTGAATTGTGAATGAATAGCTCTCATTTAGTGGTAGCTTATTTGTTTTATTATTTTAACACTGGAATATTTTTCACTATATCAATACTCAGTATAGAATAGTTAAAGAGTGTGTCAGGATATGAGTATAGCAAAGGAACTTCCAAGTTGAATAATTCTAAAGTAATCTGGATTTGAGGTGATTACACAAAGAATAATACAGTATCCCTAATGGTATAGAAGGGCCAGAAAACAGCAAAACAAAAATTTCATGCCTTCTACAATATGCACCAGTCATGTTTTAAGAACTTCTGATGAAGAATAACCAATGTTTGATTTAAAGGCAATTGATTGATTTTTTATTAATAAGTTTTGTTTTTACTGTGAAAATACCATACCAGAGGGGTTACAATTACATGAGCATGGTAATGAGTACATTTCTTATCAAGCATTTACCTCAAGATAAGGACTTAAATTGTTTTTCTTTCTTGCTATTGTTTCTAACATATTTATAAGATGATTGATTTCTAGTTTAGTCTGCCAGTTATAATTTTTTAAAAGCTCCAGAAGCCATTTCAGTTATATATTAATTTCCTTCAAGAATTTTCTACTTTACCTCATTGTTTTTCATATCCAGCTTGGCTTTATAATTAAACTTTATTTTGGGGCCTATTGGCTTTATGCCTAATAAACTTGAAGCACTTTTTATATATCTATGTGAACTTCAACATAGATTTCCTTTTTTCCCCCTCACAGAACTCTGGTGCCTAGACAAATCATGCTAAACAACTTGAAATACATTTTTATCATCTAATCTTTTCTTTTTACTGTGAAAATACTGTACAGAGGGGATACAATTACATGGGCAAGACAATGAGTACATTTCTTATCAAGTATTGTAGCCTCCTCCTTTGTTTCCCCTTCCCATCCCTTCCCATCCTCCCCCCATCCCCCACCCAATGCTCCCTGCTACCCCCCTGCACCAAAGTTGTAAAGTTCCTTTTCGACATAATTACTTGTACATCTCACTGTTGCAATGGGTCCACCTGTATCCCTATTTAAATGATTTGTTTTTATCCTTTCCCTCCACAAATTATACCGACATCAAATACAGTGAAAGCAGGGGTTATACTATGGGGGAGGGGGACATACAAAGCAACAAAGAAATAATCTTATAAATGTGTTAGAAACAATCGCATGAAAGAAAAAAAACATTTGAATACATATCTTAGGGTTCATTTCCCTAACATCACCTTAATCGACCTTTTCTGCGTGACTCAGACATATACTAGGTATTGCAAATAAGGGATACCATGGGACCTATGTTTCTTTGGGCCTGGCTTACTTCACATAATATAATTTTTTTCCAAGTTTTTCCATTTCCTAACAAATGGGGCAATGTTGTTCTTTCTGCTGGAGGCATAGAATTCCATTGTGTATATATACCACATTTTCTTGATCCATTCATCTACTGTGGTGCATCTGGGTTGGTTCCATATCTTAGCTATAGTAAATAATGCTGCAATAAACATAGTTGTGCTGGTAGCTTTAGTGTGGTCTTGTTTGTAAACATTTGGTTAAATGCCCAAAAGTGAGATTGCTGGGTCATAGGGGAGCTCTATGTGGAGTCTTTTGAGGAACCTCCATACTACTTGCCAAAGTGGTTGAACAAGTTTACAATCCCACCAACAATGCAGTAACGTAATCTTTTCAACATCATAACAATCCTGGTGATTTTTCCAAGTTCTTAGACAGTAACCTACAATTTGACTCTTATTGGCTTTCAATCTATTAGTTTGATTTGTGGATTATAGAGTCATACTTGATATATGTTAAAATCTCAGTTTGTAGAGCTTTCTGTCCAACTAAAATGACTAGAGTTATTTAAGAATCATTCTAGAAAACCAAGTACAGGGATTATGTAATGGAACAACATCCTAAAACATTTTTAACAATGGAAATATGATTTAACTGCATCAAAAATTATTTAACATTATAGAAAAAAACAGAAGTAAGCAAAAGAGTAACTCCTAAATCAGTTATTCTTATTTTAAAGGGGATTAAATTGAGGTTGGAAGCTTGGATTAGTTGGTAGAGCCAATGAGCGAAAGCAGAATATACTGATTTAGAGTTCCAGTCTTGGACATAAAATTAAAAGAAATCAAAGGGATTTGACAACTTAGACAAATTCACCATATAAACAATGAAAAATCACTAGATTTTTTTTAGTGTATCAATTTAGAACCAATTTATAAAGACTGGGTATTGTGTGACAAATTTGTTTGATTTGCTTAACATAGAACAACAATGGATTTTTAACTTTCAATAGATATGTTTTTCTATGCGTTCAACATGATGTATATATTTAAAAGGGCTGTTTACCAGGTCTTTTTACAAAGACTGTCAGGATGAAGTGAGTGTAGTCATTCAAGAAACAAAAGCAAACATGGCCCATTTTCCAATGGTTTTAGAAAAAAAATACAAAGCTCATAACAAAGTTATGCACAACTCCTACATTGGAGAAGAATCAAGATAATTCATAAATATTTATGCTCTACATAATTCAGACTGAAATATTTAATACTACCCAGAAATATTTGTAGTTTAAATTAAAAGTCTGATTTCCCTTTTTCTTTTACTTTGCTCTAAGAATGAACTGAGTAATAAATACATGGAAGTTTTTGGAAAAAAATAGATATAAGTATGTATTTTTATGGGTCTGACTTTTCCATATGCAGTGCAAGAATCCTAAGACCCACCAGCTTAGGAGAAATGGGATCTGTAAGGATCCCATCCAGACAAGTCAGTTGATCTTCTTTCTCCTCTATAGAAGGTTCTGTATACGAACTTCTGAGAGAGTACATAGACTGAGAAGATCTTTCGTTACAAAATATAAGGCAATGTAGTCAGAAAAAACAACTTTTTCCTTCTATTTCATTCCTTTATCATTTCTACCCCAGATGGCTCCCTCATCTATTTATGAACTTGCTACTGAGATAATAAATAAGAATACAAAAGTGGAGCATGTGTTTATTTGAATTTCTTTTCTGTATTTTTAAAAATATTTTTGCTCTCTGAAAGCTTATCTGGATTAGATGTATATAATGGTGCAGTTTTATTACTGGTCATGCATTTTAGGTGCTACATGCTGTGATAATTCAGGCCAAATCTTCACAGATCGAAAGGCTTCATTACTCTCATGTGTGGTCCCTGGACTGGAACAATTAAAGACAAGGACTGGTACCTGTACTGCCTCCATGAAGCCTCTTTACCCTGCCAGTTGGGGAGCTACTAATGCTTTTTTGTTTGCTGTTTGTCTGGCTTATGTTATATTTGGCTAGGCTTATGTTCCTGGGCTCAAGTAATTCTTTCTGCCTCTAATTTTTTAATAGCCTAGATTACAGACATACCCTACCATGCCATACCCCATGCAATTATGATGCATCCCATCTTGGGGTCAATGTGGCAAACCCCATTCTGATACTTGGCCCCAAGAGAGACTACTTACTGGTTCTATATATGCATATAGCTTTTCTGTACACATTACAAAAAAGATATGATGTATGATAGCATTTGTAACATTTCTTGTCATGTTTTGGAGTTCCTGCAGTGCAGCATGTATCAGTGGCTTGTCCCATGATGCTGCTGAGCTTGTGCCACTGATGAGAAGCCACACTCTTCTAAGTCTTACTAAAATACATTTTTCACCCTAAAGTGAATGGGCAATTTCTTTTTGGCAAAATTCCTGCTGATTCTCCGGTTTCATGGCTCTTCCACCCACTTGTCCAAAACTGAACCTACTCTAGAGAGGCTAGACCTTTGAAAACTATGGGGAGAAGCTTCCTTGCTAACAGCAAGTGCAGATAAATGTCTTCTAGCTTACTGAATATTGTCTTATCTCATTATGTCTATAGACCTCCAGCTGCTCCAGGACAGTATAAAAAAGACATCCCTCACCTGAGGTTATAACATGGGATACTCAGGGTTCTTGATCACTACTAGGAAACAAGGCTCTCTGAGACCAATCCATTCCTTTGTGACTCACCTAACTCCTCAGAGATAAAGGGTTTAGACCAAAAGCATCTTTAGAGGAAACAGGAAAGTGCTGATATTCAACTCTACCTATCTAAAGGAAGTTGTTATTCACAGGCTTCCTGGGTTCCTGTAAACTTTCCTTGTCTGTTGGGAAAACTTTTTGTATCAGCTTGCCCTTCAATTGTGGACTTGAATAGGTGAGTACAATTGCTTTGCACCTTGTGGAATTAATGCTATTCTTTACTTGTTTTGTGTGGTAATTGTCTAATGACCCTTTTCTGTAGAAGACTTACAGTTTATAAGACTAGATATAATGTTTTTGCTCAACACTATATCTCTAGCTCTCAGCTCGGCCCAATAGTTCATTCTTGCAATCCTAGCCACTCTGGAGTCTGAGATCCGAGAATTACAATTTAAAGCCAGACTGAGCAGGAAAGCCTGTGAGACCCTTATATCTAATTAACTTATGTAAAAGTCAGAAGTGGCTCAAGTAGTAGAGCTTTAGCTTTAAGCAAAATAGCTCAGGGACAGCACCCAGGCCTGGAATTCAAGCTCCAGTACAGCAGATATACCCATGTCCCCCAACCCACAAAACTGTTCAAAATATATTTGTTAAATGATTAATGAATGAATAGCATTGTATGATTGATAATTGTTTTCTGTTCTTTATTTTGAAAGTGGCATATCATAACTTATATTGATATTCAGTAAAATAATTGAATAATCATTCAGAATAAGAGTAGCAAAATAACTTCCATGATTAGTGATTTCTGAATGTAGCTGTAGGTTGAGGTGATAACACATCTCAAAATGTCCAAAATGGAATTAGGTGAACCAGATGAAGGGAAAGCAAGGCAGCCATTTCTGTCTGTCCTGTCTACCAGTCATTAAAAAAAAAAAAAAAACTTCAAAAGCAAGGCAGCCATTTCTGTCTGTCCTGTCTACCAGTCATTAAAAAAAAACTTCATGAAAAATAATAACCAATTATCATATACCTTTGATGCCTTATTTTTTTATACAGATTGTTTTGAGGTTTGGAGAACTGGGAAGGCATATATTTGACTTAACAGAAAGAAGAAAAGGAAATCTAAGATCACACATCTCTGATTATTCATCTGTAAGATGTACTATTGAATTACATTGTACTGAGAAATCATTCAGGTGAGCAAGAAAACTAGCTAAGTTAGTTCTTAATACTTATGTCTGGGAAGAAAGATGAGACAGATGAGGGAACCATATATGGCCTAAAATTGGTCTCACCTCAGGGGATACATGATACCCCACAGAGAAGATTAGAAAAAAGATAAGAGCAATAGTACCAGAAGATTATGGTTAACAGATCCTAATAAGGTAAGTGAAGTAGTACATAAAGCACCAAGAGAATAGATTTCTAAGATATTGTTTAAAAGCCTGTCCAAATTCTTGAGGACAGAAGAATGGGCAAATTTTAAAGTATTTTGAAGGCATAGTGCTGTAAATTAATATAAAAGTAGGCAATATAAACAGAGTTCTGAATGATTTGCTTGAAATTTGGATCTCTGAAACCTTGGATCTCAAAATCCTTGGGGGTAGGATACACAATTATACCTAGAAAAAGACAATAGATTTCCAAGGAAAATCCTCAAGGAATGGCCAAGAAAAGCCTCAATACTAATAATGTTATTATAATATGATTATATTATATTGTAATATTAATATTAAGTTCTGATATTAATAAAAAATTCTTCTTAAGAGAAAAATGTAAATATAAGCCACGGATTACTGAGGATCTCAACTAACCACCCAATGAGTTTTCATCATTGTGGGAATTCATGGCAGTTAGACGGGAAATAAAACACCCTTGGTTCTGACAACCAAAAAATTTGGAGGTACCATAAAATGACCATGTAATGAGGAACCCTAAGAAATTAGCCATACTTGCAATGATATATGGTCAGACAAATGCATATGTAGCTATACTTGAAGACAGTAAAAAAAACTTTACAAGTAAGTACACAAGAGAGATTAAAAAACTTTACTAATAAGTACATCAGAAATCTCAGTCATTAATGTACACCAGAAGTATGTCATTAATACATTAGCTGCTTGCTATATGATGCATGATACATCACAGATCTTTAAATATTTATTGTAACTATTTTGACAGCACAAGATAACATTCTGGACAAAGTTAATTCCATTTCAGAGCCCCATACTCTTCACAGTTACCTCTTCAACTCAAGAGAGAAAACACATCAAACTAAAACCTAGGTAAGTTAAACCTATAGATACGTAGACATGAAGTTAATTGCAGGAAAAATAGAGATAATTTTGAAAGAAATTATCCTCAGGGTAACCAACATACAAACATTTAACATGATGGAAACAGGAACAATTGCTTTTTCCAATCCTGGGTATGGCTCAGCACTTTTGTTCCTTATGAGAAATCTATGAATCCTCCTGCTTATAGTGTCAGCAGAAATAACAGAATAAGGTCATGCTTTTCTACCAGTTTCACAGTGAATAATATGATGCTTTACTTCTGCTTTCTCTTCCTTTTTATCCTTCTGCACACCCATTACACCCTTTCTGCCTACATCTTCCTCCTCCACCTTCTCTTGGGCTACTGAGGATCAAACTCAGGACCTCTCACTTGTGCTAGGCAAATGTTCTACTATCCAGATGTTCTTTTGAAATCATGCATTTGACTTATTCTTATAACTGCTGATAACAAAAAATCAACTCTAGAAGAAAGACAATAAACTTCAAATCTCATGATGAAGTAGCCAATTGAAGAAATTAGCATTTAAAGGAAAGCTTTACTTTTCAGATAAATATTCTATTTGTATAAGAACATAAGTTCTTTTAAGAGTCAGACTTCTTTTGATGATCATCAAAATTAGAGATGTAAGATAAACATTGCTAAAACTTACTAGTAATAAGTTTTTATTATTGTGAAAATACCATACAGAGGGGTTACAATTACATGAGCAAGGTAATGAGTACAATTCTTTTTTTTGGGTGGGTGGTCCGGTCATGGGGCCTGAACTCTGGGCCTGGCACTGTCCCTCAGCTCTTCAGCTCACAGCTAGTGCTCTACCACTTGAGCCACAGCACCACTTCCGGCTTTATTCTTTTTGTTTATGTGGTGCTGAGTAATCAAACCCAGGGCCTCATGCATGCAAGGCAAGCTCTCTACCACTAAGCCACCTTCTCAGCCCATGAGTACAATTCTTATTAAGCATTGTTGCCTCCACCTTACCATCCCTGCCCTCCCATCCCGTGCTCTCGCACCCCCGCCAAAGTTGTAAGATTCATTTTTCGACATAATGTCTTGTACATAATGTCATTGTAAGAAATTCTAAATCCATAACCACCTTAATCTTTTCCCCCAAACTGAGTCAAATTTTATTGGCTCTACCAGGTAATTATTTAACTGTATTTTCCCATTATGTATTTTAAATTTGAAGGATGTGAATAAGTTGAAATGAAAAAAAATGTGCTACTTTCCTATTTTTTATATTGTATCAATTTACTTCTTAATTCTAAACATTGTAGATCTGAGCTTTCAGAGACTGAGCAGCCATAATAACTAGGATAGAACTAAATGTAGAAGGGTTGACCAAGTCAATAGGATACTTCGATGTATTTTGATAGGCTTCAGTTTTTTAATGTGTTGATTCTTTTACTTATAATATTTTCTTAGCCCTTCCCTTATTCGTTCTTGTTTACTTCCTTTGTTTCTTGTTCCCTCTTTAACTCTGCCAAGTTATACTGCTCTATTTTTGATTCTTGATTCCAAAGATCTGGTTTTACTCCATGCCTCAAAATTTTAAGTTGTACAGAATCAATTGCGCAATATTTACTAAAATCTGTTCCATGTATTAGAAGAAGACAGTGGCTGAAAAACACCATTATCTCCTAATGAAACAATACTCTTGTTACAGTCTTTAGACCAATGAGGCTTCTCTTGTATTTCTGAAGACTTGCAGTAAAATAAAAGGGAGATTTCTATTTCACTGGTTTTCAGTGCCCTTGCCATGGTATTTTATTTTATTTTTTTTTATTTTTGTGAACATACTGTACAGAGGGGTTACAATTACATGCGCAGGATAATTCGTGCATTTCTTATCAAGCATTGCAGCCTCCTCCTTTGTTTACACTTCACATCCCTTCCCAGCCTCCTCCCCACCCTCCAACCCAATCCTCCCACCTCCCACCCCCACACCAACGTTGTAAAGCTCATTTTCGACATGACAACTTGTACTTCTCATTGTTGCAACAGGTCCACCTGTATCCTTAAACGACTTGTTTTTCTCCATCTCCTCCACAAGTTATACTGACATCAAATATAGTGAAAGCAGGGGTTATCCTGTGGGGGAGGGACATACAAAGCAACAAAGAAATAATCTTACAAATGCATTAGAAACAAATGCATGAAAGAAAAAAAACATTAAAATACATATCTAAGGGTTCATTTTCCTAACATCACATTATCTGACCTTTTCCGCTTGACTCATATATATACTAGATATTGCAAATAAGGGAAACCATGGGACCTATGTTTCTTTGTACCTGGCTTGCTTCACTTAATATAATTTTCCCAAGTTTTTCCATTTCCTAACAAATGGGGCAATGTCATTCTTTCTGATGGAGGCATAGAATTCCATTGTTTATATATACCACATTTTCTTGATCTTTTCATCTACTGAGAGACATCTGGGTTGGTTCCATATCTGAGCTATGGTAAATAATGCTGCAATAAACATAGTTGTGCTGGTAGCTTTAGTGTGGTCTTGTTTGTAAACATTTGGGTAAATGCCCAAAAGTGGGATTGCTGGATCATAGGGGAGCTCTATGTGAAGTCTTTTGAGGAACCTCCATACTGCTTTCCAAAGTGGTTGAACAAGTTTACATTCCCACCAACAATGAAGTAAGGATCCCTTCTGTCCACATCCCTTCTAGCATCTGTTGTTGTTAGAGTTCTTGATTTTTGCCATTCTAACTGGAGTGAGGTGGTATCTCAATGTTGTTTGATGTGCATTTCTTTTATGGCTAGGGATGTTGAGCATTTCTTCATGTGTCTATTGGCCATCCTTCTTTCTTCTTCAGAGAAGTTTCTCTTTAAGTCTTTAGCCCACTTATTTATTGGACAGTTGTTTCTTTGAGGATTTGTTGTGGGGGTTTAATTTGTTGAGTTCCAAGTATATTTTAGATATGAGACCCTTGTCTGTTGTATGGCTAGTGAAGACCTTCTCCCAATCGGTGGGCTTTCTATTGATCTTGCTAGCTATGTCCTTTGCCATGCAGAAGCTCTGCAACTTCATGCAATCCCATTTGTCCAAACTTTCTTTGATTTGTTGTGTTTCCAGGTCTCTATTCAGAAAATTTTGGCCTGCTTTCTTCAAGGAAATAGAAGAGGCAATCCAAAAATTCATATGGAACAATAAAAGACCCCGAATAGCAAAAACGCTCCTCAACGGAAAGAACACTGCTGGAGGAATATCAATACTAAATTTCAAACTCTACTATAAAGACATAGTAATCAAAACAGCTTGGTATTGGCATAAGAACAGACCTCAGGACCAATAAAATAGAATTGAAAACCCAGAAATGAACCTACAGACCTATAGCCATCTAATCTTTGAAAAGGGAGCTAAAAAAATAGAATGGAAGAAAGACAGCCTCTTCAGTAAATGTTGCTGGCAAAATTGGTTAACTACTTGTAGAAAACTAAAGCAAGATCCTTATATATCACCCTACACCAGAATCAATTCCAAATGGATCAAAGACCTCGAAGTCAAAGCAGACACTCCGAAAACATTACAGGATGGAATAGGAGAAACCCTAGGTCTCCTTGGCTCATGCCGAAATTTTCTGAATTGCCATGGTATTTTCATGCACTGAAAAACTGCAGAGAACCCATGTCCAGAATTCCTTCCCAGCCAACTCTTGGAAACTTTCACCTTAAAACCAGTGTTCAGATGCCTCAAATATCTATCTTTAAGTCCCCTTTTTCAAAGGATAGTCAATTGAAAGTTGCTATATTATCATCATTTAAAGTATTTTTTCTCTGGAAATACTAGGATTTGAAATCAAGTCTTTGACATGGTAGTCAATTACTCTCTCTTTTTTTTTTTGGTCCGGTTGTGCGGCCTGAACTCTGGGCCTGGGAGCTGTTCCTCAGCTCTTCAGCTCAAGGCTAGCGCTTTACCACTTGAGCCACAGTGCCACTTCCGGATTTTTTTCTTTTTGCTTATGTGGTGCTGAGGAATCGAACCCAGGGCCTCAGGCATGCAAGGCAAGCGCTTTACCACTGAGCCACCTTCCCAGCCCCCTCAATTACTCTCTTATGAGCACAGAAGTGCTTGTGAGTTTTGAGATAAAAATCTCTGGTTTTGGCATGAGCCAGCATAGGCTGTAATCCTCTTGTTCTTTGTGTGTGTGTGTGTGTGTGTGTGTGTGTGTGTGTGTGTGTGTGTGTGTGTGTGTGTATGTGTGTGTGTGTGTGTGTGTGTGTGTGTGTTTGTGTCTACGTGCCCTAGCTGAGATGATAGGTGTACACCTCTACACTCTTTCTGGTTGAGAATAGGGTCTTGTAAAGTTTTGTCTCATATTGACCTTGAACAATGATCTTCCTCAGTCTAATGAGTAGGGATTGCAGATGTGAATCACCATGCCTACCTTTTCTTTTCTTTTTAAAAATGCCTTGATGATTGTACTGTTTTATTATTCCCATTGGAAACATTATGTGACAAATTCTATTCAGTTACTGATTCATCTTACTCATTTAGGTTTTGAAATTTCAATATCATTTCCTATAACAATAGATGGCAACATTTTGCATTAAGATTACAGACATTCTGTTTTTTTTCTTGTGTTTTGCAGCATGAACTGCCCTTACTCAACCCTATGCTAACAAAGTAGGCAGCAGAACTCAAAATGCAAGCAAGCAAAAGAATACTGAGTGAAATCCACTTTGAGTGAAATGCATCAGTATAGCATTTTTGAATGAGAAAATAGCAAGCAAGTTTAAATGAACTAATTTGTAGAGATTACCTTTGTCTCACTGCATTTGCATTCTTTTCATATTGTCATTCTGCACCATAGTTTGAGGAACTGTAACAATTTAGAAAATGAGTCAAGTTAGATTAAAAATGCACTAAATGATACCAGGAGGAAATCAACTGTTGTGTTGGGAATGTTTTGATATCTTCCTCTTACATTTCTATTTCCCTAAGAAAGGAAGACAAACTTCAGATCTATCATTGGATTCTTTCCAAACTATAACCATAACTTTTGCTTATATATCTTCAGAATTGTATTCTTGGAAGATGTATGGTGAATCTGAATTTGACAGTGTTAATCTCCACCTCTCAAGATACAGGCTTCAGTATAGTAGTACTTGTTTATTGTTTATGTCTAGGTTAATCAAAGCCTTTTTTCTCTATTTTACCTCTCTTATTCCCAAATATCTATTGATACTTGATATATTTATATAGACATATTGTTATCAAATATTTAAAACATGCATAAGACATTGTTGAGCTATTTTTGGGAATTTGAGCTAATATACATACTATTGTGAGGATAATAATATATCAATAACCTATTGATACTTCTACTCCACTTCCCAATTTTCCCAAGCACTAGTCATATTTATACATGAACATATTTCATGATTTTTGAGATCCAAACACAGTATTGTATTGTCCTGCTGTCATGCAGTAAGTACATAGAAAATGTTAATGGAATAAATTTATTTGGTACATGTTTTGTATAAGGCTCTGCTTTGAGAGCTGGACGCTTTCTTTTGGAAATAAAGTGAGGCTGGGCACTGGTGGCTCACACCTGTAATCCTAGTTACTCAGGAGGCTGAGATCTGAGGATCACGGTTCAAAGCCAACCCAGGCAGGAAAGGCCATAAGACTCTTATCTCCAATAAACCACTCAGAAAACTGGAAGTGGCACTGTGCATCAAGTGTTAAGAGTGCTAACCTTGAACTGAAGAGCTGAGGGACAGCATCCAAGCCCCATGACCAACAACAACAACAAAAAGAATGGAAATAAAGTAAGACTAAGAAGGTGATTGGGTCCTGGCTTCAATGAGCGTATTTAAAAAACATGATGACCATTTACACTTTTAGTTGTCACGAGAGAGGAGGGGGGAGAAGTGTAAGAATTCTAGCCTCAAATTTAAAAAGGAGATATGTAAATTTAAAAAGTAGAGGGCTTGACTGTGTGGTGAAAGATGGAGTGACCTGTTTGAGAAGATTGTGCTCAGTTCCTGTAAAAGTAAAATGCTAGTTATGGATGTTTATTTTCCTTTTATGTTGAGGCAGGAGACAAGAACTTAGAATAGGAATATATAAATGCTTGTGGAGGCTTTTAATATTGAATAATTAGCAGCAAATATATTTCTGCTCATATATCTACCTATCTAGCTATTTATCATCTATCTACATAAATATATACGTAGACTAACATTGTATGTCTGAATGTCATGATAAAAAGTATTGTATTATTCAATCACCTACTAGCTAGTTTATATGTTTCTTCACTTTTTAAGTTATGAATTAGCATGGTAAACATCATCTTAGCTTATCAATTGCCTCTCTTTTATTGTTTTGTTACAGCCAGTGGGTTAAAGGGTACTAGTACTTTTAGTGCTTTTTGTATATATTTTCAAAAGGTCTTTTTGACAATTTATATTACTCTGAGTATAATATATGATGTTATTTGACTGAAACAAGTTTTGTTTTGCCTTTTGTGCCTGTATTGTGTATTGCCACAGCCCCTCTTCTGGTTTTTTATTATTTATTTACATATAAGGCTCAAGGATCTTCTTGCTTGGATTGTCTTTGAACTAAGTGCCTCAGATATCAAGCTGAGTAGCTCGGATTAGAGGTGTGAGTCACTACTACCAGCCTAGGAAGATTTCTTTTTAGTGAGTTTTGAGACATTTGTGTGTGTGTGTGTGTGTGTGTGTGTGTGTGTGTGTGTGTGTGTGTGTGTGTGTGTGTGTGTGTGTGTGTGTGTGTGTCTGTTGGTACAGGGCTTGAACAATGGGGTCTGGGCACTATTTTTGAACTCTTTTTGCTTGGGGCTAGTGCTCTACCACTTGAGCCAGAACTTTTATTTCTGACATTTTGGTGATTAATTAGAGGTGAAAATCTCATGGATTTTCCTGCCCAGATTGGCTTCAATACTCAAATCCTCCTAAGAAGCTAGAGTTACAGTTGTAGCCACTGGCACCCAGCTAAATTTTTTTTGTTTTTTATATTTTGATTATCTTCAAGTAGTTGTACAAAGGGTTTATCTGTCAATGTACCAGTTTATAAGTACAAAGTATCTTACTCAATATCAATCCTATCATCATTCTACCACCTCCCTCTCACCAACCCAAGCCATTTCTTCAACTTTCCTCATTTCATAGGATATGCATTGAATATTATCACTGCATACTGCCATTACTACCCACTCTTCATTCATTTACACTCCTCCCCTTTACTTTCCCCTGTTATATTTCAATTTCCAGCTTCATTTTGTTGAGCTACCACTCTGCATCTGAAAGCTTAAAAATATTTTTACAACATATATTACCTATCAAATATGTTGCAGATTATTTTTTTTCAAATATGTTATTCTAGTTTTTGTTAGTGATATATACCAACGTACTATTTTATGCCAAAATTAGTCCATCTTTTTTTCTTGTTTCTGATATTTACATTTTGCTTTAAAGTTCCTCCCTGACTCCACAGTTAGAAAACATAATCTCTGTTTCCTCCATATACATTCATAATTTCATTTAAATAACATCAATTTATTTATATTTAAGCTCTAAAATGCTGATGTAATGGCACTACCTTCCCTATTATTTTCATCGAGATAATAATAGTTTTATTTTATTTTTTGTGCTAGTACTGGGGTTTGAAGTCAGGAACTTGCTTTTCTTACTTGGCTTTTTGTTAAAGGCTTGAGGTCTACCTCTTGTATCACACCTTCACTTGTGGCTATTTTCTGCCTAATTGGCAATGAAAACAAGCAGATAGACAAGGTTGGCCCATATAATGCTGTACTATAAGTAAGCTTATAGGAGATACATAGTGTAAATGGGATCATTTTTCTTGGTCTTGTTTGAATATTTTCAGTTCTTTACATAATATGTTATGGCTTACATCTTTGCTGTTTTTGTATCATATTGCAGACTATTTATGTGCTGCTGCTATCTTTTGATGGAATTACTTGTACTTTATGAATAGAAAGGAAGTTTTAGAGGGTGCCTTCTTAGAATGAAAATGTAAATGTAAGCCATCTTTCTAGAGATGGTGTTTTGTGTCCTTTTCTTAAATATCTGTAAAGCTTCCCCAATGCTTTGTCTTTAATCAACTTGTCATGAAAAAATATCCAGGCCTTTGTTACCTATAGAAATCTCGGGCTGTCGTTAATGATTTCTCAAAGACACAGTATTAGTATTGGCCAGCAAGAAAGTCCGTAAGACTATAATCTTCAGAAGACCGGAATTGACCCTGTTTCTAGTGGTAGAATTTTGAAGAGACAACACCCAAGCCCAAAGTTCAAGGCCCACAACCGACAAAAAATAATAAAATCCGAAGTGTAGCCGGGTGCTAGTGGCGCACTCATGAACAGTCCTCAAAACCTGAAATTAGAGATGTGGCTCAAAATGGTAGACCACTATCCTCGAACTAAAGAGCTCAGTGACAGCACCCAGGCTGAGTCCAAGCTTCATGACATCAGTGATGAAGAACAACAATCCAAAGACAAAACTAAAACCACAAACAAAAAACCCCACTAAAGTGTACACAGAGGTCATTTTCAAAGCAACACAAATACATGAAGTTTCATGTGCTTTCATTTAAAGTGTTGTAGTTTGTGGGTTATGTTTAGACCTATGAGGTTTTTTTTTTAACTTGGCATATTTAAAAATATTTTTATAATTATATAGTTGATGTACAGAATGGTTACAATTTCATAAGGCAATTAATGAGTCCATTTCTTTTGGACAATATCACCCCTTCCTCTGCTCCCTCCCAATTTTCCCATGCCACATTTTATAACTACAAGTGCCAACTCCTAGGACATCATTTATTGTAAAATTATTTACTGTGTCAAAATCACCTGACAGAATTCTTCAGTGAAAAAAAAATTTGGTCTAGAGGTTTTAGGAGGAATTAAAAACTTTTTTAAAAAATTAATTATATATTGAAGATTTTTATACATACTAATGTTTCTTGAAACCAGATTTTGCAGATGTGATGTTTCCTTTGTAGTTTTCCCCCCTGCCAGATTCTATTGTGCACCATTTTAGTTGGTTTCTTTCTTGGTTTTTATTTATATAGGCCATTTCTTTTTTTTTAATATTTTTTGGCATTTTAATTAATTTATTTATTTTTGGGTCCAGTCGTGGGGCCTGAACTCTGGGCCTGGGCGCTGTCCCTCAGCTCTTCAGCTCAAGGCTAGCACTCTACCACTTGAGCCACAGTGCCACTTCTGGGTTTTTTTTCTTTTTGCTTATGTGGTGCTGAGGAATCGAAACCAGGGCCTCATGCATGCAAGGCAAGCGCTCTACCACTGAGCCACCTTCCCAGCCCTATATAGGCCATTTCTTTCAGTAATTATCACTGTAAATTAATTATACAAAGACTAGTTCTTGTTGTTGTTGTTTTGTTTTGTTTTGTGCTAGAGATCTAACCCAGAACCTCACATGGTCTATCAAGACCTGTAACATCCATATCCTTTTTTTGTTTTTTTGAGACAAAAAATTTTACTGTAGAGATGGCTTTGAACTTGCAGTCCCCTTGCTTCTGCCTCCACAGTGCTGAGTATTACCATTCCCCATTATACATAGCTTTAAAAAATTACTTTATTGATGTTTTAGATGTGATATACAGTGAGGTTACATTTACATATGTCAGGTGATAAGTACATTTCTTTCCTTTTCCTTAGTATCATCTGTTCCCTCATTCTCTCTTGCCTTTCTTTCCATCTCCTCCACTAGTTGCTTGGTTCACTTACATCAATGTCCAATGCAGTTGATGAGCCCCACTGCTATCTATTTTTACTTGTCTTCCACTGATTCTGTGCTCTGTCCCCACCTTCTTTCACATATGCATGTGAATACACCATATATGAGGTAAAAAAATAGAGTCATCTAAAAATGATAAGACAAATTAAGAAAAGGTCCTTTGTTTTCTTTGGAGTTCTTTTCAATATGTGTATGATTTTATATATATGTCTATGATTTATATATATATACATATATATATATATATATATATATATATATATATATATATATATATATATATATATGAAGAGCTGCTTGTGTATTACATTTTGGTGCTTTTC